>NC_066872.1:29413178-29713178 GCF_022985175.1 Labeo rohita | reverse complement strand
AATTGCAAGTTTACATCTTACATCTCAGAATTGTGAGATGTACGCTATGTGAGAGAAGTGAGGAAACACTATGGAAACCCGTTTCTGCTACTGAATAAAAAAATAAATCAAAAAACATAAATGTGACTTTATCTCGCAATTGACTTTTTACGAGTTTGCATCTCGCAATTCTGAGAAAAAGATTCTGATATAAACTGAAATAAATTTAAAAAACTATAAATGATAAATGAAAAAAATTAATAAACAGAAAAAAATCAGAATTGCAACAAACTTGCAATTGTGAGTTATGAAGTCAGAATTGTGAGATATAAACTAGCAGTTCTGAGAAATGAAGTCAGAATTGCATGATATAAACGTGTAATTCTGACTTTTTTCCTCAGAATTGCGTGATATAAAATATTGTGATATATGTGTGATATATTGCGTCAGAATTGTGAGATATAAACTTCTGAGAACAAATCGGTCTTTTTCCCTCCTAAATTGGACTTTATAATTCACAATTGTGAGTTTATATATCACAATTTTGAGGGAAAAAAAAAAGTTAAAATTGTGAAAAAAAGTCAGAATTGCGATATATAAACTTGCATTTGCGAGAAAATGAGAATAGCGCAATTCTGACTTTATCTCTCGCAATAGTGGCTTTATATCATGCAATTCGGAGAAAAAAAAAGTCATAATTGAGTTTTTATCTTGCAATTGACTTTATTTCTCACAATTGTGTTTATATCTTGCATTCTGAGAAAAAGTCAGAATTGTGAGTTTTTTTTCCTCTCAATTCTGACTTTATAACTCGCAATTGTGAGTTTATATTGCACAATTCTGAGAAAAAAAAGTCAGTTTTTATCTTGCAATTTTGACTTTATAACTTGCAATTGTGAGTTTATATCATGCAATTATGAGAAAAAAGTCTGAATTGTAAGTTTTTATCTTACAATTCTGACTTTATAACTCACAGTAACCTTTTTTTTATTTTTTATTCACTGGTGGAAATGGGCTTCTGTAGTACACTTACGCTTAGTGTACAAAAATAAATTTGTCACAAGAAGAAATAAAAGGTAAGAAATATTTTTGTGTGTAGGCACAAACATGTGATGACCTCTCAGTTCTTACTGTGCATCACAAGGCGTCCTGTACCAACACAACACCCTGAACAAGCCAAGAGAACAAGCCTACTCTTCATGGAATGTCAGGACAACCGCCAAGCAAAAACAAAGGATTAAGACTCAAAACCCAAACATTGTCTTCACCATCCCACCTTCCATTACTGTAATTTATTAGATTGCTTAAGAAGGCTTTTATTCATCAGCTTGCAGAGAACTGAAAGATGACCTTTATTTCCAGTCTTTGACCTTTCTGTTGTGGGCTCATGTTGGTGTGATGGTGCACGTGTCGCTCTTCCTGACTGTAGTCTTATATGGCACTGATATCTTGCAGGTCTCTCCCAGGCCAGGTCAACTTGTATTTGAGCTTTTCCTCTTTGTTGAGATGCATAACTCTGGGTTTTAACCTGGTGGGACATAAGAGACATTTTTAGATTATAATGTACAGTATAGGCAAATGATCAAGACGTTATTTAAAGGGGTCATCGGATGCTAAGTTCACTTTTACATGTTGTTTGAACATTAATGTCTGTTGGCAGTGTATGTACAAATCTACCCTATAATGATAAAAATCCATGCAGTGGTTTTTAATAAATCTGTAAAAATAATATACCCTTTTTCAAATCGAGCCATTCTCAGATGCCTGTCGTTTTGGCGCTGGCCCCAAGATAGTTGATTGACATGAGCGTTTTAGCGTTCAGCTGTCACAGTCCGCCCTCCGGTTTCGATGCGGGACCAGGGATGTAAGTTAGACAAGAACATCTCTGATTGAGCGACTGAGGTGTTGTGTTGCTGCATGTAATAATGAACATAGTGGTCGTCATTTACTCCAGACATCTGAGCCGCTGAAGATGCAGTAAATTACGTTTGTTTGTGAAGGGAATGCACCTCCTGATCTACATATATCCGTCTATGTTTGTGTGAATCATTCGTGATCCTGCTTCACTTACAGCAAAAGTGAGTATGAGGGTTTTTTATGAATCTTTGCGATCGCCTTCCTAATAATGAGATATAATTAGTTTCCTAATAATGTGCTAGTTAGCAAGTTTAGTGGCTAAACACGGCTAAATGCGGGTAAAGTAAACAGGCTCGTCTCTCCACAGAGAGAAGAGAGGGGCGGGGCGAGCAGAGCTCATTTGCATTTAAAGCAGCCTCGACCAGAATGAGATGATTTTTGCAGAGCTGATTTTGGCATGGTAAAAAGGGTGTTGTTTTACACTACCATTGAGAATTTTTGGCTTGTGAAGACATTTCCAATCGTTTGGTCTTCAATTGAGCACGACAAAACAAGTACCCCACCTCATGTTGACATTAGATGATTTCTCTGTTGTGACTTAGCTGGAAGCCCTGCAATGTCGTCTTTAGTGACTGGAAAGGACAATGACACATCTGCCGCCAGCCTGATGCCATTTAACCAAATGACTCACAGAGGGATACCAACACACACACAATACACACAGTCTGTGTAATAAGAGAAAAGGGGCTTTAAATGAGCCCATGATTTTAATTGTGTCCTGATGGTGTGACTTTTTTCTGTAACATAGCTGTCTGAGACCAAAGACAAACTGACAGAGCTAGAAAAGACTGTTGTGAACCATACAAGAGCAAGAAAACTGAGTGGAGAAGATCCATCTCCAGAGGAGCTCATCAAGAAGATTGAACAGGTATAGTTGCAGTCAACATAAAGGGAAATATTTGGAGGTTAAAAGCATAGTTCACCCAAAAATGAAAATTCTTTCATTAATTTTTCACCCACATCGTTCCAAACCCTTAAAACCTTTGTTTCTCTTCGGAACACAAATTAAGATATTTTTGATGAAATACAAGAGATTTCTGACCCTGCATAGACAGCAATGGTACTACCACGTTCAAGGCCCAGAAAGGCAGTAGGGACATCAGTGGTTCAACTTTAATTTTATGAAACTACAAGAATACGTTTTGTGTGCAAAGAAAACAAAAATAATGACTTGTTTTTTGTGTGTGTTTGTTTAGTTAGAGGGGCATCTGGCAGATAAGGAGGCTCAGCTCTTGGAAATGGAGCTTGTGTATGAGCAGGTTGCACGCCTTTCCCAGCGCATCCAAATCAAAGCTGAGAATGGTAAAGAAGACACAATAAATCTGGCTAAGAAAGTAAGTTTACATACACTGCACACTGCACAACAACATGGTTAGTTTAGGACACCCTGCAGACCTCATGGTCTCCAAAAAAACACTGACTACCCACATTAATGAACCATAGCAAGCTTTCCTGCCCCTTAACAAATCCTTCAGCTTGACTAAACCTCAAACCAACATGTTGTGCTCTTGTAAACACATAAGGTTATGTAACCTGGAATTGTAGCAAATTCATTTAGAATGTTTGTGTTTTTAAGGTGAACGAGCTGCAGGCTCAGATCAGAGAGCGCACTCGTAAAATGATGGCGGTGGTGGCGGAGCTTTCCATGCGACAGGCAGAGTGTATGACCCTACAGCAGGAGATGAAAGACAAGGAACTACAGCTGGACTTGTGTCAGAGGCGCGCAGAGCAGGGCCTGCCACCCTCAGACAGCATAGAGAACGAGTGGCTGCGTTACCTTCGAGATCAGCACAGACGCCAGGCAGACGCAGAGAAAAAAGCCAGGGTATGCTTCCAAATGCAACAATGATACAAATCTTACAGCAAACAACAAAGAAATAGCCTGTTCCTTTTAATCATTAAATATTAAATTATAGGTCACAAAACCTGTCACGTACACTGCATCACAGGAATAAATTCTATTTTAAAGTATATTCAATTATAAAACCACTATTTAAATTGCAACAATAATACACAATATTACAGTTTTTTCTGTATTTTTTAGCAAATAAATACAGGCTTGATGAGCAGAAAAGTTCTTTAAAAAAACATTAAAAATCATCCTAGTCCCAAACTTTTGAACAGCAGTGTGCATGTCCATATATTTTTTTTATGAATCAGATGAAATAATTAAGAAATTATATCTTGAATGAAGGAAATTAAGTTTTTTTTTTGTTTTAATTGAGTATTTTTTTAATTATGAATATTCCTCTCCCCAATTCACATTACCTCTACTGTTATGAAAATATCTTATACTGTTTATATATATATATATATATATATATGAAGGGACCAAGACTTATAGAGATAACATTTTATGAACTTCTCAATCGTGATTGGTGTATTTAAATTCATTCTACAATTACAAGGGCAGTGATATTAGATCAGGTCTGTTCTAAAGCACAGATGTCTCTCCATTTTGAATCACACTTTAATTGTAATATTTAGGTAAATATGTAAACCACAGTGCTATTAACATTATGTTTGTGTGATACTGAAGTATTTCTATGTTTATCTTTGTTAGCTGGCTGAGGAAGACGAGTGGAACCAGCTTCCAAATGGTGTTTACACCACGGCTGAGCTGCGACCCAATGCTTACATCCCCACTGACGATCCTTTGCCAGTTCCCAAACACTACGGAGCCCTGACCCCCTTTAAACCCACCGAACCCGGTGCCAACATTCGCCACATACGCAAACCAAAATACAAACCTATTGAGATCTAGAGTGAGTCCGCAAGCTCATGATGCTTACAAATACAAAAATAAAAGACCAGATGTGCTCCATTTCCTTAGAACTGGTGATGCTAACATAAGACTTGTTTGTCATATGGCTCTAATTTTTATGCTTAGCAGCCCAGTGAAGCTCCTTCTGGTGGCACGCTGGGAATTCAGAGAGATTCTTTAGAAGCCAGAGATGCGCGGTGGGGGAAGAGACAGACATAATGCTATGCCCTCTGGAGCCACGCACAGCTGAATCATACCGGGAAATTAGAAAATATATGGGAATGTGGACTAGACATGATTTAAATTTAAAATAAAAACAACAAAACATTTAAAAATACTAATGCCTGAAAGTCCTATTTTGTGGGGTGTTTTTTCAGTGTGTAATATTCAGAATGTTAAAGAGAAATGATTTTCAGCACATTAGATTACATTTGCAAAAATATCTAGAGGCAAGAAAACGGATTCGCTTAATTGCATGGCTAATCTTTAGCCAAATCATTTGGATGGTTTTATACTTTGGCATATCACCAACCTCTGATCTTGGCCGGCTAATGTTTAATAATCAACTTCATAATAGTGTGTTTTTTATACACACAGTAGCTCAAAGTGCTTTACAGAAAAGTAACCAATAACCATCTAAACACATCTGCAAAGTGAACAGCATGCCTTACAGGCTAAACAGCATAATTGCAAACATACAAAGGCAGCAATATAAAATAACTTTTCAGGAAATTGCTATTGACAAGAAACATCTCATTTTGAAGAATATAAAAACTAAGCTTAGTACAAAGAATATATGATTTTTTTTATTTCTCGTTTGTGAAATATTTACAAATGTACTCATTTGACCCCATATAACATCTGGGGGAAAAAATCCCTTTAAGTGTCTTTTTTTTTGTTGGTGCTCTTCCATCGCATCTGTGTGTATAGAAAAGTGCATAATATTCCCCATACGTATTGGCATCAGGAATCAATGTCCATATGGGTACTAAAATGTGATATTTAAAGAGCAGACTGAGAGCCGGGAGATCATCTTTGGTCAACAGCATGATTTCGAGCTTCAGTTTTTAGTAAGGTGAAGCTAAACACTATAGTCACCTGAATAAATCAAGCTTTGTTCTTTGGCCAGGGGGGGCACTTTTTCCCATTAATTTCTCAGAAACTTTCCCTTTTTACCACTTTAACCAAGCAGTTTTTACTTGACTTCGAAGCCCAGCTTGATCTGTGTCTGCTTCAAGGCCATTTCCTCCACAAACCTTACATCCACATTCTCCTGCTCTTCAAAAGGGTTCTGAGCTGAAATACAACACCCACACCATTATTACACTGCAGTAAATGACAACATTTTACTATCCTACAACATATTTTGTAAATGACTTCATCTTTGAAACCGCATACCTAGTTCCTCTCTGTTCGAGAGAATCTTGGAGAGGTAGTTTAGAGGCAGGAAATCAGGATAGAAACATGACTTGCCATAGTCCAAGAGTTCAGAGTCCTAAAAAATATTTAGTGGGTAAACATAGGAGCATTTGTTCTGATCTAAGAGCCAAGACTATGATTCAGATTCCTAAGAACTAAATATCTAAACAGCAGTTGTAATTTTTCATGCAGCATCTAGTCTAATAAGCTGTTTCATCCAAGTATTAGTTTCAGTTGTTTGGCATTATTAAAGTTTCATGCTGCAGAAAGAACGAAAGAAAAGTAACGCACACTCAGCTCAAACTGTAGTACTAGTATATTAATAAAACTGCTATGTATTTGTGTTGTGTTCTGAAGAGCATCAAAGGTTTCTATTTACAACATGTTTTATAGCGTTGAACAAAGTAGCCAATCATAGACAAATCAGATGATTTTTTTTTTTCAAACACAATGACCAATCAAAAGTGTTTATGTCAGGTTTAACTCACCACTCAAAATGCCAGAGTTTTTATTCAGTCCTGAGTTCTGCATGCTTGAGAACCACCTCTGTGCATGCTTTTTAGGCTATAGGCTATATTAGGTAGGGCCCAATGATTTCGAAAATGCGGACGGAATTGAGGAATCCAGTCATAAAAATGGAATTTACAGTAGAATGTGGAACTGTCATGCATGGTTTCGTTTACTGCACTGAAGCGTGTTTTTAGCTTCTGCTGCCTCAATAGGAGTAGAGGAACACAAATATAATCTCTTGAACTGCTTTGAGTCTCTTCATGAGCGTTTCACTGATTCTTTTAAAAAAACGAATTGACATTATCATATGCAAACAGAAACTTAAAGGTTTTATAGCAACCCGTCAAAATAAAAGTTTGGTTTAACTTGAAGAAACTGTGACGGAAATATATCACTTGATAGTACTGCTACTAAAAGTGAAATTATTATTAAAACATTTATCAGGAATATTTATCAATTTATTAACCAGAAAAATGTTAATACACAACATAGTATTTCTGAAATAAAAAAAACAAAAACAAAATAATATTTTAAAAATAAAGCAATTAGAGATACTTTTGGTTAATAACATTTCATAAAACCATTACACTGGAATTCAGAATTTGGCAAAAATAAAACAATGTGAGAAAAAGTAAAATGGATTTCACAGGGCCTTAAAAACTTTTTTTTTTACTTTTTTGTTAAACTTTTAAAAAAGTTGCTATTATACTGTTTTGTTTAAAAAGTTGCTTGATTTAAATTAATTAGACTTGCTTTTTTCTATAAAGAAGAAAAATTTAAAATTAAAATGAAAAAAAAAAATTTTGGAAAAAAATACAATGGAATTTGGGTAAAAAAATAAAACAGATGTCATAGGACCCTATACAGACTATAAGCCTTTCATAATTTGGTTCTGGTTCTGGAACCAGGTCTGGACCCTGCTATACTTACCGTGTTCTCTGCATTTTTTTCCAGCAGAGTCCTAACGTATTCTCTGGAGATGCATGCGGAAGTAATGGGGTGATCCCACTGCTGGCTCACTTTCTGCTCCATATGCTAATTATAAGCACATAATGTCAACATGAAAATGCATTCACAACACGTAATGTGATATTTATCGGTTCGTAATGTGACATTTATGATTTCTGTATGATATTCATTAAGTAAAAATGTTGAGTGGAACGTTGATTGGATTAACACTGATTGGATTAACATTAATGTTAACCACCATTAAAATACTGTGTTAACTAAAGCTGCATTACTACTATTTAGCTACTCGTTAACATTTTCCCTTTCCAGAGAAATAGTATTGTCAATTTCAATTATAGATTTTGAAGAAAATTGATTCTTTGGAACAATATTCACTGGTGAATCATTTACAGTAACACTAGGAACCAAAATGTTTCCAAAACAAAGGGAAAGAACTGGGAATTCAATAATGGATGAGTGCACTACCATGGAAAACACAGAACTAATCAGCAAGGGAGAAATTGCATTTTTTTTATTACACTTGCTGCACTTTCTCACTTGGCTGCCTTGAGACTAGAAAACAAAGACTGAAGCCCAAGCACATGACCACAAACATGCTCACATTCCTTTTCTTCTACACAGGATTAATCCTGACATCTGCAAAAGCAGCTCCAAGCTCTGAGCGAGAAGTGAGGCAGGAGTCGGACACCATAAGACACAGATTTCAAGAGAAGAGTTAGGTAGGAAACTTACCTCAGGAAGTCTTTTCAGAATACTGAACTTCAGCTGCTCATTGGCATCACTGTTATCTAAATCTGTTATGAGGTAGAGAGATAGAAAGAGTGAGAGGACTGTTTTTTTAATAATGTGGTCTCGCATTCATCCAAAGTCATTGATTCAAATCTATTTATTTTCTCCAGGTCAGGGAAAAGTTTTAGCCTATTGGAGACGTTAATGTGGTGACCACAAATATGCTGTAGGAAAGCACAGGAGTACAAAGGTGACCAGTAAAGTCCTAAATGTTTGTACTTGGAGCTTTCAGAACTGGATGTATTAAAACAAGTGTTTAAATTAGTACCTGTCATAAGGCGTGAAACAAATGGTTCTGTGAGCTGAAGAAGGCCATGGTCCACGTACTGTAGAAACGTGTGCTGTGGGAGACAACGGACTCCGAGGACACTTAACAGTGTAGAATAGCCTACAAGTGCACACATAAAAAGGCGATTTAACCAGATCTGACCAGTTTTGTGATGGACAGAGTGGATAGAACTGAAGCACTGGGTCAGTGACTTCACTACTATTCGCCTTCCAGGCAGGCCTGAGCCCAGGCCAAAGCATTTGTGTCAAAGAGTGGATACACCCAGATAGATCTGGCACACTTCAGATTTCAGAAACATCTTTTTTCCCCTCACTGGGTCATAGATTCGGACACACCCAATTGCTATATGGGATTCATTTGGATTTTGGAGAGCTGCTTATTTGATTAATCTTTAGAGGGTTCAAATGTCAGCCATGGGAGAACTGAAGATTCAGTTTTTCCTCTTGGCATCATTAAACAAACACTAAATATGTCTAAACATGGAAAGAAAAAACAGCAGCTCCCTTTTTCTTAATATATCAAGAACATTAACTCTGTAAGACTCAGTGCCCTGCCTACATAGACAGTATAAACACACTGCCAAAAAAGTTTGGAGAAAAAGTACTACACCAAGCCCTGATCTAAAAAGGCGAATAAGGTGAGCGAAATGTCCCTGCATCTAAAGACGCCTACGTCCCTATTATATAGTAGATGAAAAGCAGTATGAGAACTCATAATATTTAAAAAAGAGGTGGAAAATTGGCTAAACATTAAAAAAACTTTTACAATCTTACTGTTTAAAAAGATTCTGAAGTATGCATCTGATGGACAATTTACTATCCCATGTGACCACAGGAGTGACCCAACTTATATGTCCCATGACAAATGTAATGTAGTTTGTAGACAGTTTGTGATTTCATATATAGCAAATATACTTTTATATCATTAAACACTGAGAAATATTCCTTAACAAATTTAAATCTAATTAAAATAGACTGTTTTGCTCAAGTATAATAAGATGCTAAGGTCAAACTCTATTGGAATCAATTTTGAGTCTCTTAATGTAAGGTGGGAGATTTGTGTGCCCATGTAGAGCGTTCCAAATTAATCTAACTTATGAGGTTCAGTTAGGATTCTGTCTTAATAGGCAGGCTGTACACAAACAGTCAGCTCACTAGGATTCAGAACTGTTTTCTAAGTGTCCTCAGATTGTCTCAGTCAGGCGCCCTCTTACCTGGAGGGAGGGGGAGACAGAGGCCTTTAGTTGCTTCCAGAATGCGAAACATCGAATGAAACATCGCCCACTCTTCTGAACTACCCTGCTGGTTACTAAAACAGAGAATTGAAGGCTTTAGATTCAAGAAATCAAGCACACTCATTTCCCCCAAAATATGGACAGGTGCACATACATGCAAAGCACCCAGGGGCCCAACTTCAGCTTCTGCCACATCAGTTCCAATACGTGCCAGACCAGTTCCAGCTAAACAGAGAACATAGTCATACATCACAAAAAAATACATATATTACTGCAAACAGCAAATTCAAGACAACACCCATCCTGTATGAATCTGTCAAGATGTTTAGTGGAAAGAAACTCTTGCTGTCCTCATGTGACAACTGTCAAAGAGCGTACTGGACGATCTGACTCACTTTCCCTTCCTGTTTTCAATGAGTGCATAAAATTCACGAGCACCACCCCTGCTCATTTTAGTCTCACTTGAGCAAGCTCACTAACTTCATCATGCGCTTACGCTAGGCAGATCACGCATGGGTTCTCACATCCTCATGCTCGTCCTGATCCGAAAACAGGAAGAACCACTGAAGTCTGCTTCCCGTCTGGTCTCCCGAATGGGCTTGATTCAGTGGCAGTTTGGTGCATATCTTTGACTATACTGTTCTTCCTTTACGTAGTGCATTATGGGGGTTTGTTCCAATCTTCCAAGCAGGAGGGAGATAACTGTGTTTTGGCATAAGGACAAGAATTTATTGCTCTGGGACCAAGTACACAGTGCAAAATAGAAGGTCGTCTTTCTGTGCATATTTAAAGACTCATTTTGCTTTATAATCTAATCACAGAAAAGGTTTATCAGTTGATCTAGTGGCAAACTTAAAACACTTAAAATACTAAACAATGGGTGTTTTGCTTAAGGTGCTGCTTTGTTTTGGGTCGACAGAGGAGATTTGTCCCACAGCTGCCAATTGCTAACACGTGTGCTGCAAGAGATCTCTGGCTTAATGAAGCAAGAGCATAAACACATACCAGCTTTGCAGCATAATTCACCACCAATGAATCGATCCTTTTCTTCCCAAGTCGTGATAAATGTCTGTTTAAATGTTCTCTGAGTTTGTCCACCATCTGAAAAAAATACAGATATATATATGTGCTTTACACATGAAGATGAACTTTGAAAAAAAAAAGATTTTCCAGAGAATTTCAGTCGGGTTTAGATGAGGTCACTGGCCCGGTCAACTCATTATTTCAGAGTTCTTAGCTTTAAGGAACTGCTTTACCATTTTGCATCCAATTGCAGGCTGATTGGGGAATGCTTGCAGGGAAGGAACTGCATGTTGCTGAAAGAGGTTCTGATAAACAGCTTAGACTTGTGATTCTTGGTCACGGCAGAGTGCGCTTTCAGCCCGACTTCTATTAAACATGCAGAGACAGATCCTTACCCTGTTTACTCTTAAAAATAAAGTAAAATAAAGTTTTTTAGAACCTTCAACATTAGTGGAACCTTTCAAATCCAGAAAATGTTCTTTGTAGCCGAAAAGGTTCTTTAGATTTTTAAAATGTTCTTCAAAATGGTTCTTTTAGGAACTTTGGGGAACCAAAAATGGGTCTTCTGTGGCATCACTGCAAAAACACCCTTTTGGAACCTTTATTTTTAAGACTTTTCAGCACTGAACTGGCAAGCAATTCCAGCTGCAGTGTTGAACCCATTCCCCACTGAGACTCTCTGCATTATCCTGTCTTCTTGTACATTTGTCTTATGTGGACAACCAGCCTTTATGGGGGACTTTAATGAATTTGAGTCAACGCAAAGCTGCAGTATTCAAGAAAACTCAGATTTGGAATGACCAACTTCCCTTGAAATGGCTGAAAGTGTCATCCCTTTGGCTTTCAGCCATTTTAACAGCCTCCTGTCACAGGGTTTTAGTCACCTTAGAGTGACTCAATCTTAAATTTTCAAGTTCTTTTTCAAATATTTCAATTAGGTTTTTTATACCGTGCTTCAGTCATTTATGAAATATGCTTATAAAACTGTTTTTCTACTCCTGTTAGGACAGGGGTGTCAAACTCCGGTCCTGGAGGGCCCCAGCCCTGCAGAGTTGCTGAGTAGATGTAACCCTAATTAACAGCACCTGATCCAACTAATCAAGTCCTTCAGGCTTAATTGAAAACTGCATAGTATGTGTGTTGGGAGCAAGGTTGGAACAAAACTCTGCAGGGCTGCGGCCTTCCAGGAAATGAGTTTGACAACCCTGTGTTAGGATAACTTTAAACAGGATTAAGCAGTGAACTTGAACTTTAGGAAACTGCAGGTTGTTCTCAAACCAGCAAGTGATCCAAGAGACATTAATATAATATAACTATTAAGGAAATTGGTTGTTTGGATAATGCGCAATTATGCAATCATACAAGGAAAATTGACGGCGAAACAACCAGTGAGAACCATCAACCAATCAGAATTATGTATTCCAGAAAGCTGTACTATAAATTCTAAACATATCATTTTAAATTAAATTAAATCATTGATTTATCCAAATGGATGATTTCAACAATGACTCATTTTTTATTTGGTCTCACATTCGATCCTGGTTAGATTTAGACTGGGTGGTCCGTATAAGAATAATAAATCTCGAGGACTAATACAGTCACAAGAACGAATTAAGAAATGTCAGGCCCTCTGTTTCTGATTAGGCCTTTTATCCTTGCAGTCATTGTCAAGGTTTGTATAATGGTCTAGAATTGTCTGCATTCGTCCTCTGTTCACTCTGATTTCAACCTTTTTGAAGGCATGTCTGCTTATTTTGTATGTAGAGTTACAGCTGACCACTGCTGAATGCTGGACAACTGAAATGTCCACTACTCACCAGGCCCACCAGCACCCTCTGCTGTTGGTCTTCCTCTTGAAATAGTGGAACTACACGCTTGTCTAGAAGGACAGAGAGAAAGTGAGAGTTTAAGATTTAGTTTACACAAACGTGTCATCATTTACTGAGTGCTGTTACAAACCCATAACCCCCATTTTTCTTCAACCTATGGGTGAGACTTCCGGTTCATTAGGCGCTATAGGGAAATAATGAGAAGAATAACAGCTTGCAGTAAACAGTAAAACTGTTTACAGTACAAACCAATGTGTTCATAATTAAGATAATACATTAAAATAATATGATAAGACAACAATTTGCAATATCAAGCAGCAAAACGAGCTGTATTGTACAGCTAAAAATAGCTGGATGCAGATGAGACCAGAAGCCAGACCCATAAAATTTACAAGTGACTGTGCCCACTCTTACGGGAAGAATAAAGTGGATAGCTTTTATTTTTCGGTGAAACACAAAAGCCCTCATCCATAGCTCTCATTCTCACTAGTGCAAATTCAGATTTTTTTTTGTATCACTATATGATTCTGTTGCATGGAAAACTGCAGCGTTAGCATTTTGCGTTGTGTTCCACAGAAGAAAGTCATACAACATGAGCAACATCAGCAAATGATGACAGACTTTACAATCTGGCTGAGCTATCACTATAAGTTCCTGTCAGTGCTGAACAAGCTTGATAATTGTATTGTACACATTTCTATTATCTTTGCAGGAACTGAAAAACAAGCTTTTTGGTGAATAACAAGCTCTAAGTGAAAAAAAATCATCTAGCATTGAAAGGTATTCCGACTAACACAAGATAACACATTGATTTGTCTTATGTGTGTGTGTGTGGTTTTTTTCTATGTGTATTTTACTGTAATCACTCTTATATAACAGTATGGAATTCCACCTCCCTTTTCCCTCGTATCTAAAGAGGTGCTTGATTAACTACACATAAACCTGGAGACTGATTACATTCAAACCAGAGAATGTGACCCTGAAACTACGGGCGCCGGGACTTTCCATGAAAGTCTGAAATGTTTCCAGGATTTGATCAGGGATAAATAATCTCACAAGTGGCCTTTCGTTGACGCAACTGGCCATTTAAACTGAGTTTCTCTTACCCAAACGCCAGGTGTCCACCATGGACAGAACTCTGCATGTAAGAAACAAAGATAGAAGAGATGTTTTAATTACATCAAGCTGCGTTTAACCTCTAGGTCTCATCAAACATCAACTGCAAAACAGAAAAAGTAAAAACTGTCTTGTTTTAAAGACGTTCAGCTTATTTATATGAGAGCTAGTTTGCTTTTGCATGAAATGCCACTCTTCTTGCACACTTCTTGTCTCCATGCACACATAATATTTGACACATCGGACTCCACCCACTTTTTTGTGTTCTCCTCTATTTGGCGTAGACAGCCGGGAGATTTCTTCTTCTCTGAGTTCTACAGTAATAACAAAAATTCATATTAGTAAACAGACAGTTGTAGTATAGTGCATAGTGCATAGTACTGTAGTCAGTATATTGTAACTTTCATATTTTAATTATCAATCATTTCAATTTTTAACCATGTAAATAATATTGTCCTCCAAAAGTTTGGAAACGCCCTAGAAAAGTGGGTTTTTGGATATTATTGGCATGAATCCTTTTTAATTTGTGATAATTTTGCACTGATAAGGGACAACACAAACTACAAAAACATATTTTATTACATAAACAGTTAAAAAACTTAAATTTTCGATTCATCAAAATATCCACCATTAGCAACTATTACAGCTCTGCATAATCTGGGCCTGAATGCTTTTTATTCTAAACTTAATTGGCAATCAATGGTTGAAGCTATTAAGGTGTGCTGACCCAAAAATCTTTGAAAAACCTGGGCCAAGTTTAAACCAGTAACCAGGCATCACAGCTGGCAAAGAGGCATGTCTGACTTTGACATGTATATATTGCCATTATTATGTCATCAAAATGAAAATTATTATTGCTGGTCTTCAATGATAATGTCAAGTTACTTTAATGTATTTGCACAAAAAAAAAATGATAAGGATTTATGCTGATATCGTCCAAAACCCTCATCTGGTTTTGATTTAAAAACAAATTATCTGTAAAGAACGACTCTCTTATTATTTCCAAAGAAATGGGTTCTCTGCTAGGGCCTTTTGTGAATATGTGTGTGTGAAATGGACACTTATGCTGTGGCTCCAATCAATTCCAATCAGTCTTTACAAATTCCACAGAACAGAATTGAACTTTTTACCAAATTAAATAAACATTTTAACAAATTGACCTGTAGATTCTGGATCGCTTCAGTCCTGATGTGTAATGTGTGATCCTAGTGCTCACCATAGCAGCCTGAAATCTGTCCCAGTCCTCTTTAATCAGACTAGTCCTGAATCGTGGGCTCGGTACTGCCTCAAAGTACCTCATTCTGTCCAAAACATGCTGTAGCTCCTCCCAGTAACCCTGCAGGCTTTTAGGCTTTAACCCATGAGAACCGAAATTAATACCGCAATAATAAAATACAAACATTATCACAAAAGAAGATTTGCAAAACTGATTTTTCATAAATTAAGCAAAATGAAGTGACAAAAGAATTGTGGCTTAGTGATCGATCTGGACTGAAGCCTTGGCAAATGTTTCGGGGCGGGGGGGGTTCACAATTTCATTCTCATTTATCAATTTTTTGGTTTCAGTTGACAGCTGAAATCTATTTCACAACTCAAACATTTCCTGTTGATATGGTTCCTGCTAAAACAATTCCCAAGCACATTTAATTAATTAGGTATGAATTCCCCTTTGTTTGCTTCAGTCTATGCACTATGAGTTTCTCCTGCCACCTGGTGTTAAAAAAGTGAACTGATTTTGCAGTTACATGTGACATACAGCACATTAATTGTGTACAATATGCTCAGTAACATGTATTTTAAAAAAAATCTGGTCATTTTTTATTTCTAAGTTGACTTTAAATTTAAATAATGATCATAATCTTAACAAATTAATGAAATTAAAGGCATAAAAACAACAGCCAGATCTGTTTATCATGGGAAAAATATTTAATGTAATATATTAATGCATATAGAATCTAGAGTATCTAGTATATTTACCTTCCCTTTGATTATTGGTTGACAGAGCAGTTCAGGGGTGCATTTTACCCCAGGGATTGCTGTCAGAGCTACAGGAAGCTCCTGGAAAACAGGGTGTAAGACCTTCTTTCAAGCTCACATTAAACAGATTAAAATTCATAGAAGATATTTTATAAGTGATTATAAAAAGTACTCAGTGCACCTTTTTCTCGAACACGCAGGAGTACGGCAACAACTTATCTAGGCTCACACACTGCTGGTAGCTTATTCTGTACAAGGTGGCTGAAACGAGAGTTATACAGTTATTTCTAATACTCGTTTTGCATGCAAATCAGCCACAGGCTACACACAAGGACTCACCTAGAATAAATTCCTGAATCTGATCAAAAGCATCAAAGCTCATGACATTCTCACTAATCCAGTTAATGATCTAGAATAAGGGAGAAATGAGATTCACGCATTTGAGTGAATTTTCAGCACACATCCTCAATACAAAACTAATCTCTTTCTTTCTCTCTCGCTCACCTTGAGCTCTATCACAGGATTTGGCTGCAGGTAGACCAGCATGCAGTGCAGAGCAGCAAGCTGCTGGGCCTCAGGCCTGCCTGAACTGAGAAGCTCAAGCAGGAAGTCAGGATTGAGCTCCATGGTGTACATCCTGCCAGCTTGGACGTCGAGCAGCCTGCTGCCAGACACTCTCACAACCTCTCTGCCCGAACCCAGGTCATCAATGTGACCATCTGCCCCTGTGAGAAAGTAAGGTAATACACATATAAAACACACTAAATAAAGTATGGATCAGTACTGCAATATTGGTTTAAGTGATATAGACCAGCCCTGCAAAGTCTGCTAAGTAACACAAAATAATAAAAATATCTGATAATAATAAATATAAAGTGAATATTGCAGTACTTCAAATTTAAGCAAGGCAAAAAAATGAAGCAAAAAACACAGGATAGGAAAAATACATTTCTGAAAAGAAAGACAAAACACAAAACAAGCCAAAACAAAACAAGTCAAGCCAAAACAAGACAAAACAAGCCAAGCCAAGTCAAGCCAAATGAAAACAAGCCAAAAGAAGCCAACCCAAAAAAAAAAACAAAGGCAAAACAAAACAAGCCAAGCCAAGCCAAGCCAAAACATGCCAATATAAGCCAAAACAAAAAAACAAAACAAAACAAGCCAAGCCAAAACAAAAAGCCATGCCAAGCCAAAACAAGTCAAGCCAAAACGAAACATGCCAAGATAAACCAAAACAAAACAAGCCAAGATAAGCCAAAATAAAACAAAAAACAATGCAAAACCAAACAAGCAAAAACAAAATAAAACAGAACATAAAACAAAACAAGCCAAGCCAAAACATAGCAAGCCAAGATCGGCCAAGACAAACCAAATATAAAACAAAACAAAACAAGACAAGGTAAGCCAAAACAAGCCAAGCCAAAACAAAACAAAACAGGTCAAGTCAAGCCAAGCCAAGCCAAAAAAAAAAGACAAAACAAAACAAAACAAGGCAAAAGAAGCCAAGATCAGCCAAAACAAGCCAAGCCAAAAAAAACAAAAAAAACAAGGCAAAACAAAACAAGCCAAGACAAGCCAAAACATGCCGATATAAGCCAAAACAAAAAAACAAAACAAGCCAAGCCAAAACAAAAAGTCATGCCAAGCCAAAACAAGTCAAGCCAAGCCAAAAAAGCCAAGATAAGCCAAAACAAAACATGCAAAGATAAGCCAAAACAAAACATGCCGAGATACGCCAAAACAAAACAAAAAACAATGCAAAACCAAACAAGCAAAAACAAAATAAAACAAAATAAAACAGAACATAAAACAAAACAAGCCAAGCCAAAACATAACAAGCCAAGATCAGGCAAAACAAACAAAAAATAAAACAAAACAAGATAAGCCAAAACAAAACAGGTCAAGTCAAGCCAAGCCAAGCCAAGTCAAGGCAAAAAAAAAAAGCCAAAACAAAACAAGCCAAGATATGCCACAAAAATAGAAAATAAACAAGCCAAAACAAAACAAGCCAAGATAAGCCAAAACAAAACAAAAAAACTAGCCAAAATAAGACGAGATAAGACAAAATAAAAAAATTAACAAAAACCCAATCCAAGTCCTAACAAAACAAGCCAAAACAAAACATAATGCCTTACCTGACAGGAAAAGACTGTAGCACAGCAGGTCTTGTTGTCTGCAGTTGATGAGGTGCAGGAAATGATCAGCTAGGTACACCACTATATAATAATCTGAAATGAATAAAACATCAACTGAGAAGATAACCCATGACACTATTCCAGATGAATGACTTTTCCTCTTTGAATGTACTATACGTGAGAGAATTAAAGTCTGGGTTAGATGGATTTCTGTAGGCTGAGTGAGAGACGATGGCTGTACTGACCCAGATGAATGAAGATAGGATGGACAGTTGGCAAATTAGCAGGTGCACAGCCTTTCTCTAGTGACACAGTGAACGTCTTACTGCAACCTAGCAGAGAGAATCTATTTAATCCTTTATATAACAATCTGCGTGAATGTTTATATCAGTGCAGCATGATATTTTGTACCTCTGTGCACAAATGCGATAGTGTAGGTGGCGTCCTTATGCCAGTGCACTGGATGGCTGTAGCACACACACATGGTTCCTGTTCAAGACAGAGATTCAGAACAGCAACTTAAATATTACATACAAACACAAAATTAAATCTGAAATGCAGATCAGCAGAAATCATGTAGGTGATTTACAGCATACAGTGCCTTTTGGCGATTTACTGTAGATGATTTCAGGAACTGCTTTGCGATTATATGCCAGCTTTTAAACTATATGTGAAGCATGTTGATTACGCTTAAATCACATGCAAAAAAGCAGAGAAAATATAAACTTACTCTCTATCCCATGATAAGTTAAAAAAAGTGAAAAAACACATACAGTAGGTAAATATGGAGCAAATGTTTCAGTATTTCACAGTATGAGTTCATGCTGAAGAGCACATGCTAAATTACTTGCCTGTTGGGCTGGTGAACACCTCTAACCTGAGACCCTCATCCTTCATGTCCTGATAGTGATCGTACCCAAAGTTAACAAACCTGCAAGGGTTTTTAAAATCATAAGATTATGTTTGTATGTATTATGAGCTGTTCTGCATGTCTGTAAAGGTGCAGTATGTAATTTTTTGACTGTACCAAAGCATAAAAACACCATAATACATTCGCAGATCTTTAGGAAACATGCTAAGTTCACATACTTGTTTCTCCAAAAAACACTTGGTCCATGTGATTCTGCCCACTACCACTTTAACCCATAGTATTTCAACACCCTGGGTTGCCAGTTGTTGGAAAACAGCGTACTGAAGCCAATGAACGCAACAAACGAACTGGCACAGAGATCACAGATTCTATCTGACATAAAAAGCTTTGACATCAAACTAAAAAGCTCTATGATCAGATGTATATTAAAACGCAGATAAATCAACTCATATACTTGCAATGTAAGGCTTATTGCTTTCCATTGCTGATTGTACTTGTGTGCTCAATCTGGCAACCTGTGTGAGCGTCAATATTACATACCGCATCATTAACTGCAAAAAGTCAAATAATAAAAAGTCACTGACCTCACAGAAGTTACAGAAGAAATGTTGGGCATCTCTAATGGAAGCTCAAACTGTTGCATATAAAAGCATTTGTTTTGAATTAATCATTTCCTCTACATATTATTAAAATAAGGCAGTTCAGTGTGAAACAAGGATGTTTACCACAGTCTCAAAGTTGCGATCGGGGTAAAACTGTACACACTTCAGTGTGTGTTTTTCCTATAGGGTACAAAAGACAGACACATTTGGAAATATGTACTGGAAATACTTAAAAAATTAAATTGAAAGTGAATTGAAAGAGATTCTGACCCGTGCAGTGAGGTAGAAGAGTCGTTGAGTATCCGAGTCCCATTGGACCCAACTGAAGTCTTCTGCTACTCTCTCTCTGCTCAGACGCTCAGGATTATGCATTACCTGTTTGAACAAATACATGCAATTTTTAGCATTCATATGAGTATAATTAGATTTGTAGAAATCCTTATATCATAAAAAATATCTAGAGCAGCTCTTACCACTCTGTAGCCCTCTTGCCTCATCAGAGTAATGTGGTACTGATCAACATCTGTAAAAACAAAATAACCATTCATGATAAATTACAGCAGATATATTTAAACTAGTAGCTTGAAAGGGAATCCCAGGTATTAAGACTTGTATGGCTTAATATAACATAAATGATGTCTCTTACTGAAATATGTAGTAGAAAACCTGTGAAAGACTTGTGTTATTTAAAAATCCACACCGTTTTAAACATATTTTGGACTATGGGGGACGCCATTATTTCGATGACGTGAAATGGTTGCGCTTGGTGAACTACTGGTGCTACCTGGTGCTATTTTTACCACAACACAATTTAGAATACACAATTTGGAAAACAAAAAACTGATGCCACATTGTGCAGCTTTAGTCAAAGTTCACGTAATCAAAATAATGGTAAATACTGTATAGTGCAATGCAATAAAGCATATTGATGGTTTCTGAAACATTTTCACAATACATACACCCATCCTCTGCCGCCAACAGCAAATGACTCTCCAGCACGGTGGTTCGGTATGACTTAGGATAAAGAAACTAAAAAGGGGGTAATGGGAAACAAAAAAAAAACAATTTCAATGTGATTTACACCGGAGCTTCATAAGGAATTATGTATTGTGTGTTTCATCACCAGCTTCACATAACAGCTGTTCATTACCTGCACTTTGACTTTGCAGTCCACCGCCTTCAGGACCTTTGTGTTGTTGATTGGGTGTATCTCAATGAGAAGAGTTAAACATTTTGACACTAAAGAAGAAAAAAAAACAGAATTATGTTGGAAGTTAAAGAATAACCTAGACAGCGTGACTGCAAACCTCTGCTAAGATCATATATATATATATATATATATATATATATATATATATATATATATATATATATATATATATATATATATATATATATATATATATATATATATATATATATATATAGGCCTGTTTTTACAGACAGACCTTAGACTAAACCAGGATTAGGCCATAGTTCAATTAGGACATTTAAGTAATTCTTATAAATGTGCCTTAAAAAAAACATTACTGGTGTGCATCTTGAGAGAAAACAAAAGCTGATATATTTTAAGATCAGCCAGTGCAAGTTTCTTTAAATTAAAACAGCTCAGACTTACATTTTAGTCTGGGACTAGTCTTAAGCCTTGTTTGTGAAACCGGATTATGATGTGAGCAAACTAGTATACATTTTTGAATATGTCTATTGAATTTTAAACAGAAACAAACTAAAGACAAACTGGTGACAGAATTAGAGTTTCTAAGACACAAAGGAGAAATATTTATGCCATATTTATTTTAGCAACTTCGCTATTGTGTTACCACAACAACCTAGAAGAGAAGTGAAAGCATACTGGTATAAAGCTGCAAAGAAGCTTCTTCCTCCTCAGACATTCCATCCATAAAAAATATTTCAGAAACAGGAACTTGTGACAATCATGCCATAGAGGCAAATAAAACTGTAACTGTGGTTAAACTGTAACTAAGAACTGAGAATTATGACAACTGATGTAGTGGAGTTCAATCAATTTTATTTAACTGTCCATTTAAATAAATACAATAACATTTCTTAATGTCTCACAAAACTGATTATTATTATTATTAGTATTATTATAGTTATATTAAGTCGGTGCCAACAGCCTCATGGTTAGCGCGTCGACATATAGCGCCGTTGTGCTGCGGGCGACCCAAGTTCGAATCACCGCTTGTGGACCTTTCCCGATCCCACCCCCTTCTCTCTCTCCCATCTTCGCTTCCTGTCAAACTACGCTGTCCTATTTAAATAAAAAGCATAAAAAAGCCAAAAATAAATCTTAAAAAAAAAAATAATTATAGTTAAATTAGTAAAGGGCCAAAGATGGCTTGAATTTAAATTTAGCACATTAAAAATGTAAGCTGTGCAATGAAAATTCATCAAATAATGTGTTTTTTTCTTGATTAAGGGACACTATGAGACATTTACAAGCAAAATTAACTTAAAATGCAAAAAGTAATACAGTTTTTTAAATATGTCTGCTTCAAACTGTATTTAATAATACTACTACTAAAAACCGTATAAACTGTGTGTGTGTGTGTGTGTGTGTGTGTTTATGTACATATATATATATATATGGGTCAAAACAAAAAAGGGTTTAAGCATAAAAACAGTAAGTGTAAAACTGCTTTAAATTTTATTTTATTTTTTTTAATTTTCCCACTAAAATGTCATTCAGTGTAACAATCTTGTCAGGCATATATATAACAAAAATCAATTTATGACATATTAAAAGACAAACTGCTTTCACCTCAAATACTAATTAGTTGTAATTCTACTTTTTTTTTCAGTAAGAATTTTTTACTCATTTAAAATGCAATAAAACTTAATATGCTGCCTTATTCTTTTATATATTTTAATATGTCTTTAATAAGTCATAATAATCATGTTGTTTAAATGTTTGCATAAATATTGTGATACACTGAATAACAGTGCAATCATGGACATAAAATCCTTTTTGTAAATTTCTTTAGATGTAGACATCTTAACATCTTTGACCCATATTATATATATATATATATATATATATATATATATATATACTACCGTTCAAAAGTTTGGGGTCAGTAAGACTTAATCTTTATTCGTAATAGTCTTTAAAGAAGTCTCTTATGCTCATCAAGGCTGCATTTATTTGATTAAAAAAACAAAAACAAAAAAAAAACAGTAATATTGCAAAATGTTTTTACAATATAAAATAATGTTTTTTATTTTAACATACTTTAAAATAGAATTTATTCCTGTGATGAAAAGCTGAATTTTTATCAGCTGTTACTCCAGTCTTAAGTGTCACATGATCCTTCAGAAATCATTCTAATATGCGGATTTATTATTATAATGATCAATGTTGGATAATATCAACAGTTGTGCTGCCAAATATTTTTTGGAACCTGTGATTTTTTTTTTTTTCAGGATTCTTTCATGAATAACAAGTTTAAAAAGTACAGTGTTTATTCAAAATATAAATATTTTCTAACAATGTAAATTATTTATTATTAACTTTTAATAAACTTTTAATTATTAACTTAATACATCCTTGGTGAATAAAAGTATTAATTTCTTAAAAAAAAAAAACAAAAAACAAAAAAAACAATAAAAATGTACTGACCCCAAACTTTTGAACGGTAGTGTGTATATATATATATATATATATATATATGTGTGTGTGTGTGTGTGTGTATGCGTTATATACACACATAACCTTGTATATTAGTAGCACTCTTATTTATTTTGCTTATATTGGTTATTGGCTATACCTTTCAAGATATTTAAGACTTATGACCTTAAAACTTATAAAAATGAATTTCTAGACTTTTTATAGACCTGTGGGGACTATTTATTTTATTCGCACACATGCTTCTAAATACTTTCTAATTCGCACACATCTATTATTAGTCAGTGTGAGTGAAATGCTTGCACTGTTGAGCCATGCAGTGAATAACAATTAACAGCAAATAACATATAGTAATGAATGATGTCCTGTACCTGGTTTAAAGCGGCCTTCTCCCTGTGTGCACTGAGACAGACTGACCGCTATAGCACAGAAAAAACTCCCATTAGTGATCACCTTCTCAAAGCCAAAAGGTGATAACTGTAAACCGAATTAAACCCTAGCAATACAATGATGCATGCATGCTAAAAATAAACATTTGGCATGCAGTCTCACCTAGGAGTGTTTCTTCTTTATTTAAAGAGCAGCTGCTGACACACACTTGCTTGTCAAAAGTGTAGAGGAGCTGTGAACAAGAGGCACGTGGTGATGCGCAATTCTCACATTTATTTTAATACACCAATCCAAGCTGTCATATTTGACTGTAAATTTATACTCAGTTTATACTAATGTGTATATCTCCAACATTCTGTACCTTATTCTCTGTACTGTAAGGATCGTATTTCCCGATTCTTGTAGTTCCTGTTGCTCCCTAAACATAAGGTTTGGAAAATCAGTTTTTTAAACGTCAAAAAGAGCAAATAGGATAACAGGAAGTGAACACAGACATGCATTCAGTTTGCATGTAAGCCATTTACTATAGCGTCTATTGTATGCATGGCACGTATTGCTCATTTGCTATAGACTGGCGACAGATTGTCCCTGTGCGCGTCACTTGCGCTGCTATGAATGGAACGCAGCGCGCATGACCTGTCAAATTAAAGTGACACATGAAACTAAAGTCAAACTTACTCTCCAAGAGTACACGACCCCTCCATCTCTCTCCACACTCAGAATGCGAGGCTCAAGAACACCTGCACACATTATAAACAAGTATATTAGCTCGTGTGAAGTGTATACACTTATATAAACAATGACAGCATGCCCTCGGCGACGTATTAACAACACCAACAAGAATACTGTTGGGTTAATATAGTTACTACTACCACTACTACTACTACTACTAATATTATTAAATAAATACATTATATTATTGCAAGTACATTGAATCCACTTACCTATATTCGTTCTTTCCTCTTTCGCCAAAATGCTTGACACAACATCTTTTTGAGTATCGAAAACAGGGTTTAATTTCAACATCTGTGTGATTTGTCCTGCACAGATTTAGCAGAAAGCAAGTCCACTGTCCTGAGATTGAGGAAATGACCTAATTTCACGACTTAGCAGAGTCATTTAACGGCATACAAACTTTCCGGTAAACACTAAGAGCTAGTGATATTGCATATTAAATATTACAAGTCGCTTCGGGTTATCGACGTGCTGAACACGGGCGGTACGCTAAACATCATTAGAAATCTATTAACGTTATTACTAGAACGAATCGTTCGTTTGAACCGGTTCTTTAAAATGAATCGGTCGAAGTGCATCGAACTTGTGAAGTTGGAAATGATCTAGGTTACTGACTCTGTGACCTATAAAACTTCACGATCGAATTATGTTTGACTCGAAATGAACCGAAAGTTAATTTCTGAATCTGCCGATCCCGACATCACTTGCGGTGTTTACAAAAGATCTGCCATATGAGCAAGAAGGTGGGTCCAAAACACAGATAAGCCAATCAGAACTCACACTCTTTGAGCTACAGAATAAAGTGTTATTGTTGTTACTGTATAATAAATTATGTTTATATTCATTTATTGTTGCATTTGTTATGTGTTGTAGCTGAAATTGTATTATATATTAATTTAGCAAAATATCGATAGATTTGAAATAAAATATTAAATTATTACATTTTAATCTTCATACACTGCCATTCAAAAGTTCGGGATCAGTAAGATTTGTAATGTTTCTTAAAGAAGCTTTTCTGCTCATCAAGGCTGCGTTTATTTGATTAAAAATACAGAAAAATTGTAATATTGTGAATATTATTGCAATTTAAAATAATGGTTTTCTATTTTAATATACTTTAAAATATAATTTATTCCTGTGATGCAATACTGAATTTTCAGCATCATTACTCCAGTCTTCACTGTCACGTGATCCTTCAAAAATCATTCTAATATGCTGATTTATTATCAATGTTGGAAGCAGTTGTGCTGCTTAATATTTTGTTGGTATCTGTGATACTTTTTCAGGATTCTATGATGAATAAAACATTAAAAAGAACAACATTTATTTTAAATAGAAATTTCTAATAATGTAATACTACTACTACTAATAATTTTCTAATAATATACATTACCGTTCAAAATTTTAGGGTCTTTTTTTTTAAAATAAATTAATACTTTTATTACTTTTATTCAAATTGATGTTTTAAAAAATGATATTAAAGACTTGTATTGTATATGCTGTTCTTTTTAACTTTTTATTCATCAAAGAATCCTGAAAGAAGTATCACAGGTTCCAAAAAATAAAATAAAATAAAATATTTGGCAGCACAACTGTAGGGAACATTGATAATTCTAATTATAAATTAGCATATTACAATGATTTCTGAAGGAACATGTGACACTGGAGTAATGGCTGAGGAAAAATCTGCGTTGCATCACAGGAATAAATTATATTTTACAGTATATTATAATAGAAAACCATTATTTTATGTTGTAATAACATTTCACAATATTATTGCTTTTTTTCTGTATTTTTTATTTTTATAAATGCAGCCTTGATAAGCACAAGAGACTTTTGAACGGCATTTTAAAATAAATTATTTTGTTAAAGGTTTTCAGTTAGCCTGACGTTTTCATTTTAAAAGTTTCATTGAACAAACTATTGAAAAAGTGCATTTTCTCTGTGCTGACTATTAGGTCTCTTGTTAAATTGCAGTTATAGAAATCACCACTAGAGAGGGTGCTTGACTTTTCACTGATTTGAACAAATTCTTCGTGCTCAACCAATTACATCTGTGAAATCTTTACATGTTTTTAACATTTATTTCTTGCTTTTACATTTTTACACCAAGTAAACAGATAACAAAGCAACAAAAGTGAATATATTAAGTAAAAACCCCCAGCACCAATCTTCTACACATAAGCTACAGCATTTGCTCTTTTTTAGCCTTTCTATCCGGCCAGTGCTTTGTAGACATGCACAACAGCAGGTATCCAGTCACCATATCCTCAACAACTAAGACAGCTTGTAAATTTGAATCAAAATCAGAGTGCAGTATGATGTTAATGTCTCATACTTCACACACGAGTTCACTTACCAATGTGTGTTCTTCAATCACAGGCGTTTACTACCATCATGTAGTTGTTATTTGGTTAAAGCTTTGATAATCTTAAGTCATTACTTTAATGTTCTTGCTATTTAGCTGATTATTTTCATAATTTTAAACCCTGTAAAACTTACATAAAAGAGAGCATTTTTTAGCATGATTTATCTTCCCTTTAAAACCACTGATTGAAGCTACATCTTGCATGTGTTACAACAGAACTACAAAAATGGTTGCATAGGTGAACAACGCTCACAATCAAACAAAAATGAATCAACTACATCACTTTGGGTGGATGAAATGCACAGGAACAGGTAGAGGAGGGCTGGCTGCTTACTGGCACTGACATAACCCAAAATCGAATTCCCCTCTTCTTCAAGTTTCTTCTAGGTAGCTTGCGCTCATACATTAAAACAACTGCACAAAAACACAAAATACACTTGTGGGAAATATTCAGCATCAGGTAGTTAACTATATCATACAGTGTGTCTAACAGTGTTTCATTTGGGTTTTATACAGATTCTTAACTTCCTGGGGGAAAGAAGCTTAAAAGTGACTGAGAGAAATCAACTTTATTGCAGTTAAGTCACCTAAGAGGTTTTCTGAACATAAGGCTTCAGTGATGTATCTGCTTCCCTTTTTTTAATCAGTGACCCTGTTTAATCCAGTGTTGAAGAGTATTTGGACACTATTTGTGTCTCCTTTTAGCTGAGCAGCAGGACAAGAGAGTCTCTCCGCATGTTTGGCCATTTAATTATTATGCTTTTTTTTTTCCCATTTTCCTTTTATCGTCACCAGGGACTCCTCTGAGAACAGGTCTACTGTGTAGCTCAAAGCGGCAGTGCATAAGCTTTTCATCTGCAGAAATCTGCATTTGAATTGTCATTTACATTCTGATCCTTCTCTTTCAGACCATCAGTGCCAGTTTCACGCCTTGCCAGCCTTCATGTAAGTTGGGATGGTGCCACGCTGTGTCAATCCCTCAAAGCGTTTGTAGGTGTAGTTAAGGAAAACCCAGTCCTTGGACTTGAAGTCTGGTTCTGTTACATTTGTCACTGAAACGAGAGGTGACGAGAACAGTCAGAACAACAAACAGAGACATAAAATATATATATATATGATATTCTCATAGCTTCGTAACATTACGGTTGAACCACTGGTGTCACATTACTACATTTGTGGTCTATGCAGAGTCAGAAAGCTTTCGGATTTCATCAGAAATATCCTAATTTATGTTTTGAAGATGAATGAAGGTCTTATGGGTTTGGAACGACATGAAGGTGAGAAGGTTGTATTTTTTGGTGAACTGTCCCTTTAAATTTGGAGATGCACAATTTCAATGTGTATGTGTATTTTTGTTTATGTACAAGTTGTAGCTGATTATCAAAAATATTTTACAGTACCTGGCTGTAGAATGTCTGACTCTGGAAAGTCATCAAAGTTGGACGTATCATCGATGCTCTTGATGTCAATGGAAATTGCAGCAGGTCTTTCTCTGTAAGAAGGTAAACAGTTCAATTTCAGTTATCAGCTTCAAACAATGGTTCTCTATGATCATGTACACAAATAGCTTGATTGCATTAACGTAGCCAAAATAAACATTTTATTTGTCCTGTTTATCAACAGTGATTTTGCAGTTCTAGACGATACTGTGATGACGCAAGCAATGCAGTGTGTGTGTGTGCAAAAGCACCTGATATGCTCCCAGTCCACGGACTCAAAGAAAGGGTGGGATTTGATTTCATCCACACTTCCTGATCCAATCCTGTTTTCTGCATCTGTGCAATACCTAAAAACATAGTCAAACAGTTTGGTCAGATCAAATTACAAATAACCTCACGTAATGAAAAGCTAGTGTTTGAAAGCGGTGGCACTCTCTTTACTTGAGGGAAACAATCACTTTAACCTCAGAAGCCCAGTGGTGTTTTGTTTTCGAATTGTAATTCGACTCCTTTCTGATATGTGACCCTGGACCACAAAACCAGTCATGAGGGTCAGTTTCTTAAAATTGGGATTTATACATCATCTGAAAGCTTTCCTTTAATGTATGGTTTGTTTGGATAGGACAATATTGAAAAATCTGAATATAGAGAAAATCACCTTTAAAGTTGTTCAAATGAAGTTAGCAATGTATATTACTAATCAAAAATTAAGTTTCCATGTATTTACGGTAGGAAATTTACAAAATATCTTCATGGAACATGATCTTTAATTACTGTTCTAATGATTTTTGGTATAAAAGAAAAATTGATAATTTTGCCCCATACAATGTATTGTTGGCTATTGCTACAAATATACCTGTTTTGTGGTCCAGGGTCACATATACGGTTTGTGTTATGTATATAGAAATATCTCTGACCTAAGGATCAAGTCCTTGGCTCTCTCTGAAATGGGGACTTCAGGAGGGAAGGTTAGCGTTTCTCGCCAATTCATGACCTTCCTGTAGGTTTCCTGTGGCGTCTCGGAACAGAAGGGTGGGTAGCCTGGAACAGGAAAACAAAACAAACACCTGTTTTAACACAGGAAAAGACTACAGTAAAAGCCCTTCACAGAAAGAAAGGACTGACCTGATATGACCCGTTTGCTTAATGTTTAGAATCTGAAATTACTAACCTATTAACATCTCGTACATTATTACTCCAAGAGACCACCAGTCACACAGCTTGTTGTAGCCCGTTTGCATGAAAACCTCAGGGGCGATATAGTCTGGCGTGCCAACTGTTGAATATGCCTGTGTATGAAAGAAATAGAATCACTGATACTAGCAGAAAATTTCTGTTCTGTAACAAAGAAACCAACCTGATCTCATGATGATAATGTACCTGTGGGAAGTTTTTCGCAAGATGCAAAATACATACTGCTATGTACGTTTCGTGACATATTCGATGTGAAATGTCCACTGAGTGGCGCTAAAAGAGTGTTACGAATGTATATATGGTACGTTTCATGTGACGTTGGTTTTGTACGTATCATCGCAGTTTTGACTTGAAATGTCCATTGAGTGGTGCTATAATTCTAATGCTCTGTGACGTTTTAAAATGATGTATCATCTGCACTAAACTAAACCTACCTGACAGTATGAACAAAAGCGAATGTGATGTTAAAATGCAATCGTAAGCATGCCGTCTTAGCTAGTTGTTCCATCTTTCATCTTTCAGCTCTTTCATCGTGAGTCATGTTTTTCACAGGATTCATACCCAAGGATTCTGCATCCTAAGTCCAATTCCGTGCCGGCTGAGCTACCGAGCAAGCTTGTTACATCCAGAAATAGGTGCTCGCTGTTTTACTGCCTCTAGTGTTCATTTCTGTTGGAAACTGCAGTGATATGTGATTATTGGTACGTATTTTGCGTCTTGCGAAAAAGTTCCCACAGGTATGTTTTCGTCATGAGATCAGGTGGAAAGAAACACTGTCCTACCAGCTGTCTTCGGTTCTTCTTCCATGTTTCTGCTTTCCGCTTTGAATTCATGTTTTGGAAAGCTGAAAGAGGTGGAAACGGAGCAAATATGGTTAATTATTTTAAAAAATATATTTAATTTTTGCCAACAGGTCTATTTAAAACGAAGTAGTTTGCGCCACACTCTATATAAATAATAAATAACGTACACAAAGTTTAAATATAAAACACTGAAAATCAACAAACACGGTGGAACCAAATAAATAAGAAACAAATGTTAAAAAAGCTTCCAAAATCATCTTAGATAAACATCAAATGTCAGAAGACCTTCCACGGTCTAAAATATTTTTGCGATTATACTTTATGCTAGTTTAATAAATTAAAAAAATTTGCAAAATCAAGGAAATTTCTCTGGCATTTCTTTGTTTTTGCTGTACCGAATCGTGACACCGTGTCGTATTGAACCGAACCGTGAATTTTGTGAAACATTACACTGCTAATTTATTCCCAGTTTGTCAGGAAGTGATGATTTTGTTCTCTTTGACTCGTTGGATGGAAACAATGCTTATTCGCAAATGTTTAATGCGATATTCCAGTTTTGCACTTAAGTTAAATTCACAATTTTAGATGGAAACCCAGCTATAGTCAGACTGAAATGATCAGGAACCCTGCTGAAAATATTTTTCTGCTGATAACTTCTATATGTGACCCTGGATCACAAAACCAGTCGTAAGGGTCATTTTTTCAAAATTGAGACTTATACATCATATGAAAGCTGAATAAATAAGCTTTTCATTGATGTATGGTTTGTTAGGATAGGACAATATTTGACCGAGATACAACTATTTAAAAATCAGGAATCTGAGGGTGCAAAAAAATCAAAATATTGAGAAAATCACCTTTAAAGTTCTTCAAATAATGTTCTTAACAATGTATATTACTAATTAAAAATTAAGTTTTCATACACTTACAGTAGGAATTTTACAAAATATCTTAATGGAACATGATCTTTAATTAATTTCCAAATGATTTTTGCCATAAATGAAAAATCAATCATTTTGACCCATACAATGTATTTTTGGCTATTGCTACAAATAAAACCCAGCGACTTAAGACTGGTTTTGTGGTCCAGGGTCACATATTTGTAATTATTTGTAAAGAAATGCAGAGCAGTAGGTGCTACACACAGCCTGAAACAGCACAGGACTTGCTGAAATTTGCAACAAGGGAGGACGTTACAGCAGTGGTTCTCATTCTTTTTGACTCAAAGGCCCAATTATTTCTCCAGTTGCTTGTGATTTACTGAATAAGGATAAGGATTTTTATTTTCTGTATTTGTATTGTTTCTCTGTGTAACCTGTGCATGTGAGTTACTCACAGAAGTCACTAGGAGGGTTGTGCGTGAGGTTTCTGTAAAATTCAGTCCGATGGGCCTTCTTCAAGCCTGTGCAGAGGCCAAAGTCAGACAGTTTGACATGGCCCTACAAATCACAAAAACAGTCTGTTATGAGGTGTTCAGTTTCATAGCATATAATAGCCTTCTACAAACCCATTCATCTCTTTTGAACACAGTGACCATGTTATATTGTTTGTGTGTGAATAAATAAGAGATAAAGGCGAATTCCCACCCGTGAGTCGAGCAGCAGGTTGTCAGGTTTGATGTCTCTGTGAATGAAGCCTAGCTGGTGAATGGAGTCAATGGCCAGGACCGTCTCTGCGATATAGAACTGCGTAGCTTCTTCCGACAGCGTGTCTTTCTTCATCAGCAGAGTCATCATATCTCCTGAACACACACACACGAGTTACGGCCTCTGGACAGCTGCTCTAAAAATAGGACTTTCCATAGTGCTGCTATGGGCAGACTGCCTTTTCAAGTTGCTAAATCCCTAACTGCTACATCAGTAAAAAAACATGTGACATTTTGTACATCTGTGTTCACCTCCAGGCAGAAACTCCATGATGAGATACAGATTGCGTTTATCTTGAAAGCTATAGAACATCTTTACAACCCAGGCGCCATCAGCTTCGACCAGGATATCTCTCTCGGCCCGGATATGAGCCACCTGCCCCAGGGAGGAATACAGGTGAGGAGAGATATTATCAGTGGGTCGGTATGACAGACAGGTGAACATCTGAGATGGCTGAATTGAATAGAATCGAATGGAGTGCATACCTGCTCTTTCTCTAACATGTCTGCTTTCCTGAGGATCTTCATTGCGTAAATATGACCTGTGTCCTTTTTCTGAACCAGGCGCACCTGAATACAGCACATAATGAAGATTTCTGAAGAACCGGATGAGGTTTTCAATGAAATGTAAGTTCACTTTGCTTTACAATGACATCAAAACCAGTGTTTTTATGGCTAACTAAAACTAAAAATTAATAATAATAAAAAAAAAGTTAATTGAAATAAAGCTGAAAAAAAAAAAGAAGTAAATATTACATGGAAAAATGAAAATTTGCCTTGGAAACTAACTGAAATAAGTTTAAGTTGAAGTCCTAAAATCAAAATTAATTAATTATTTTTTTAATGAATATTAAAAAATATATAGAATAATTAAAAATAAAATTAAAACAAAATATTTACATAAAATATTTTATATAAATAAAATTAAAACAAAATATTTACATTAAAAATATATATATATATAAACTAACTAAAATTACTTTAAGATGAAGTACTAAAATTAATAAAATCAAAATTAAAACTGAAAAAAGAGAAATATTTAAAAAATAATAATTAAAATACTCACTAAAATTATACTCACTAAATTTTAAATTAAATCTAAAATTAAAATAACTGAAAATATATAAATAAAATATCATTTAAAGTTTAAAAATATATACATAATAGTTTATAAATAATATAACAATAACATTAAATACAATGACTGTTTCAAATCCATGAGAGCTGCCTAAATTATTGATCAGGATGAGTACAAACCAGTGTTTTTATTGCTAACTAAGACAAAACAAAACAAACAAACAAAAAAGTAAAATAATTAAAATAAAACTGAAATAAATATTACATGGAGAAATTAAAATTATTGTTGGAAACTAACTGAAATATGTTGAAATACTTTAAGTTTAAGTAATAAGTATTAAAATTACTCAAATCAAAATTAGAACTGAAAAAAAAAAAATAGAAATATTAAAAGAAATAAATAAAATAGTTGAATATATATATATATATATATATATATATATATATTAATATAAAACTGATTAAAAGCGACAATTTGCCTTACAAACGTACTGAAATAAGTATAAATTTAAGTACTAAAATTACTAAAATTGAAACTGAAAAAAAATGAGATTTTTAAAAAAATTAATTAATTAATTACAATTTTAAATAAAATTAAAATGATAACTGAAAATATACACATATAATAATATAATAACATAGATAATACATATAATATCATACAAAAATTATCCATATAATATCATGGAAAAGGCAATCCTAGAATGCCCTGTACAGTCGTCCATGATGGAGGAGAAGTTGAGAGAAAGATTATATGAAACATACAGTTCATTAAATAATGACAAATCCATATAAAACAGGTCTATGTTTATTGGAGTATTGTGTTGTTAATGTAGTTAATGTCAAACTCTATTGCAATCAATTGTGCGTTGAGTCTCCATGGGGAAATGTTATTTATGTGGCTTGCTAATGAAGAACATTATGAGCATCATTTTTATGAGCTTTCATTTCAGCTAGTAAAATAATAGACATCTAGAGACACACCTCTCCAAATGCTCCTCTCCCAATCACTTTAAGGGACTCAAAGTCATCGAGACCAAGCCGGGTCCTCTTGAGCCGCAGAAACTCGGTCTCCTTACGAGCGTGCAGAGAGCGCCTCATACTCTTCTACAACAAAAACACAAACTACTCACAACAATACACGTTTGGTCACACATTAAACATCACTGGCGTACTCATGGCACACAAAGCACACAGTCTGAGTCCTATTCAAACCACTTTGCAGATAAGCAAAACAGGTTTTTTGTTGACACTACTGGGATTATTAACTCAGGCAGTCATTTAGAATATGACTCTGTCTCTGAGGTAAGAATATCATCTCACCTCTTCATCAGGTAAACCCTCCTCATCCATCACCTTCTCTAGCTTCTTCTGCCTGAGAGAGAGGGAATAGACCAGTCACAACAAATAAGCTTTATTCTAATCAAATGATACGTGGAGTGACACAGGTGTAGTGGGTTGTATTGTTGCTGTGATTACCTCATCTCCCGCTCTTCGTGTTGGGTGAGGAGGGTGCTGTAGAAGTGCTCCAGCGTGAGTTTGGCCACCGTGACTCTCTCACGTGTATGGTTGCTCATCGGGAGTGGCGCTGCCATGCCTCCCGTCATGGCCATGCTAGTCTGAAACAGGAAAATCATTTGCAAAGCAGAGCTCTTTGAATACAAATGACTGCACCTTCACCAAAGAGGCTTACTAACAAAACAACCACATTTACAGTATGTCTACTATGTTTATGTGTGAGCAATTAATGATTACAACAATAACTGTGTAACTGATTAATCATCATTTATTGTAAATTACATTTTTTTTTAGATAAATGTAAATATTACAACAACAATAAAAATATAGCAAAATGATTCATTATATTTATAAGATATATTTTAAAATATTATTTTACCAAATTATTATTTTGTAAATTACAGGTTACAATTATAAATAGGTTAAAATATTAACTAAAACCATAAAAGAGGATTAATCATCATCATCATCGGGAATTACTCGTAAATTTACTATATGTAAATTAACTGTAATTTTTAGATAATATTAATGTAATTATTATTAATAATAATCATAACAGCACCATCACAGTGACCAACACAAATAAAAATAGCAACACGATTTATCATAACTCTTAGATTCATTTTTAAATATTATTTTAGCAATTTAATTTTTAGTAAATTATTATAGGTTAAAATATTAACAAACTATAAAAATGGATTAATCATCAGTTATCGTAAATTATATATATGTTTAGATAATATTAATGTAATTATTATTAATAGTCATCGTAACAGCACCATCACAGTGACCAACAACAATAAAAATATAGCAAGATTTATCATAATTATAAGATTTTTGAATATTATGATTTTATCAATTTAATTTTTAGTAAATTATTACAGATTAAAATTATAAATAAAGTTAGAATATTAACTAAAACCATACAAATTTAAATAACTGAAATATTATGAAATATTATTAATCATCATTTATCATAAATTATATATATTTTCAGATAATATTAATGTGATTATTATTAATAATAATCATAACAGCACCATCACAGTGACCAACAATAAAAAAATATAGCAAAATTATTTATCATAATTTATAAGATTTATTTTTGAATACGATGATTTTATCAATTTAATTTTTAGTAAATTATTACAGATTAAAATTAAAATAGGTTAAAAATGAACTAAAACAACAAAAAAGAGATTAATCATCAGTTATTGACTGATACTATATTATTTTTTAGATAATATTAATGTAATTATTATTAATAATCATAACAGCTCCATCACAGTGACCAACAACAATAAAAATGTAGCAAAATGATTCATCATATATGTAAGATTTACTTTTAAATATTATTTTATTGATTTTTTTAGTAAATCATTACAGGTTCAAATTATAAATAGGTTAAAATATCAACTAAACCCATAAAAGACGTTTACCTGAAATAAATAAACATTAACTGAATATAAATATAATAACTAAAATGAGAAAAAAAAAGCTAGTTGCAAAGGCAACATTTTTCACTTTTAATGAGCCAAGACATATTTAAAACCAAAAACACAACAGAATTGCTAAAATTTTAACTGAAATGTAAAAACTAAAAACCAAAAAAATATAAAATTAAAAAAAACAAACTCGCCATATTAATTTAAACTAGAATAGCATCTCAATAATACTAAAATAAAACTCGTCGATTTTAAAAAGTGGTCAGTTATTTCGTCCATTATTGGTAGGAGTGGATTTCGCTAATTTGTGAGAAAATGACAAAACACGAGATGGAATTTGGAATTAGCGATTTCAGAACGCTTTGAGTCAGATGAAGAAAACTATTCTGCCGCTCCATTCCATTAATTTCTGTGCTCCATTCCGTGCGTTGCTGCTGTTAATTGGATACCTGCAAAATTTGACGGTTTGGCTGCTTTTAACTATTTTCGTTGGGAGAGACGAACTATTTCAACTAATTTCTGACTGAAAAGTAAGTCACTCGATATTAATTTCTTGTTCATGGAGCTGTCTTTTAAGCAATACCACGGAAGCAAGAGTGTTGTTGTTCTGAATATCAAATACTTGCAGTTTTGTTCCTAAAAGCCGAATCGCAACCGCGCAATATTCAGTATAACAGCAGCCGTGCTCGCGTTATATTTCTTAATTAGCATTTTAACGTCTAAGCATTGTTTGTTTGTTTGTTCAATGTACCCACTCGGGTCTGAGTTGGCTCCTGCACCTGCTCATGCTGCGGTCACTGATGTTCAGATGAATTTGGGAAAACGCAAACTTGATTTGAGCGCGTCGGCCTCGCGTCTGCGTGCGTGACCTTGCGGACGTTGACATGCAGTTTGACAGGTTTATAAAAACAGATGCATTAACGTGGACAGCCCACACAGATGGTCACAGCGAGATGGTCATATTCAATGAAGACCGAAACAAGCCTCGTTTATCAAAAACGCACAAAATCGTGATGAATAGATATAACAATAGGTGATATAACAAACCAGCATTGCGATTGTTTGTTTAGTCGTCCCACATCTGCTGCTGTATCATTTATTATGAGCGTGAGCCTGCATAAAGCTAATGATTTACAATAGCAGCACTGTGATTTATTTCCACCATCATATCTCTAAAATCTCACCTCCCCGTCCTCCTCCAGATTAGACAGTTTGCCGGACAGCCGAGGATCAAAATAAGGATGAAATAAAGCCAAGTGAATGGCCGTCAGTTGAGCAGGGTGATCAGAGTGGCTCAGTGATCGCTCATGTTTATTCTCTATTCAGGCTGATGTTTGTTGAGTGCTGCGGCGGAGCTGCGCTGAATCTGATCCACCTCCCTACATGCGCTCACCCTGACAAATCAAGAGTCCCTCACAGCCAGTGACTGTTTTCCAAAATAAAAGTTGGCAAGAAAAAATAATACTACAATAGAATAATGGAGAATAATATACATGGACAAAATAGCCCATATAGTTACCCTTTCAGACCAAGAAAAACAGTTTAACTTACGTATGTTTTCATCATTGTAGTGTATTTCTATGTATTTATTTACATTTCTCTACATTTTTTTTTTTCAGAATATAAATGTCATTATTATCCTGTCCTAAAAAATCCTAAAAAAAGTCATAATTTCCACAATATATTAAACAGCAAAAAAATAAGAAGAAGAACCTTTATTAATAACTGAGCATCAAAACTATAATATTTAAATTAGAAGTATTTCTGAAGGATCATGGTGACTGCGGAAAAGTCAGATTTGTTTGAAATAAGTTTGTTGCTTATCAGGCTGCATTTATTTAATTAAAAATAAAAAAAATAATAATAATATTGAGAAAAACAATTTCAATGTATATGTTCTATGTGAATATATTTTAAAATGTAATTTATTCCACCGATGCAAAGCTGAATTTTCAGCATCATTACTCCAGTCTTCAGTATCACATGATCCTTCAGAAATCATTCTAATAGTTGGAACCTGCGATACTTTTTTCAGGATTCTTTAATAAATAAGAAGTTGAAAAGAACAGCATTTATTTCAAATAAACGTATTTTGTAACAATATAAACTATAATTTAAAAAGTTGTTGTCAGTAAATTGTTGTTCTTCTTTTTAAAAAAAAAAAAACTTTTATTTAGTGACATTTATAAAAAGTCATAGCAAAGACTTATCAATATAAAGAAAGAAAAGATTTCTATTTTATAAATAGATTAAATAAAACGCAGTTCTTTTAAACATTTTAGTTTTCAAAGAATCCTGAAAAAAAGAATCACAGGTTCCAGAAAAAGAAAGAAAAAAAAATTAAGCAGCACAACTGTTTCCAACAATAATAAAATAATAAATCAGCTTATTATAGAATTTTGTGAAAGATCATGTGACACTGAAGACTGGAGTAATGGCTGATCACAGGAATAAATTAAAATTTAAAATATATTAAAAAAACAAAACCATTATTTTAAACAGTACTAATGTTTCACACTATTACTGTTTTTTTCTGTATTTTTGATCTTGAATGAGCATAAGAGAATTCTTTAAAAACATTAAAAATCTTACTGATCCCAAACTATAATAATAATGAAAAAAGAAGACAAAGACAATAATTGAGCGCAAATAATAACTGATAATAACTGACCACCAAATCAGCATATTAGATTTTTTTCTGAAGACTGGAGTAATGGCTGCTGAAAATTCAGCTTTGACCTCACAGGAATAAATTACTTTTTAAAATGTATTTTAAAATAAAAAACGTTTATATTTTTTAATTAGGCTATAATAATATTTTAGAATATTACATTTTTCTGTATTTTGGATCGAATAAATGTAGACGTTTTTTAAAAATATTTTTGAAAAATCAATGATCATATATAATGTAAGTTTTAATATATAATAGTTTTTTTTCCCTAAATATAAATGCCATTATTATATAAAGTCAAATTATAAATATATACAAAATCTATATAATAGTTGTACAGTTGTACAACTTATATTTAGAATATTTAGAATATATATCCAAGATTTAGTGTCTCAAGAAAATACTTCACCAGAAAATACTTGGTTCATTCTTTATTTCAGCACAGATCACCTTTTAACTCAAAAGCATTTCAAAATTAAGTTTTAGGTGTACAATAAGACACATGGGATTCCTGTAATGCAATATTCACAGTGTCAGTAACAGTAGCATTTGAAACAATAACACATTTGCACTTAAAAATGACCCCTTTTGTGCATTTATACCTGAGCGAAAACACACATTACAAGATATTTAATGTAAGACAGTAAACATGACATATTTTTGTCATTTATTCTGACCAAGATTTAAAACCTGTTGTATTAATAATGCATAGATATAATAATTGTAAAAACAAAGTTAACAATAATATTTTTTGTTCAAGTTGCAGGACAGACGACTTAAAATCAAAAGTTCCCATAACAACCAATGAGAGACGTTTTCATGTCATAATGGTCATTTTTTAGTCCACAGATCACCTTTTTCTCTCATGTACACACACACCAATAAATTGTGCACTTTTCTTCTGCTTTGTATTAGAGATACAGTCACATGCAGCTACCAGCCATAAATCTCCCCTGTAATTTCACGGTTCATGAATCTCAGCTTCTGTTCATCCTTGTGTGGGTCTCATTCGATCCATCCTCATTGATGATGCTGATTTTTCAAGCGTTTTTGCAGATGGTTCAGAGACAGTGTGAAGACAAAGCCATAAAAGCCCAAGTGAAATTTAATGACTAAAGCTACATATACTTGTAGAAAAATATTGTGCTCTAGTCTAGTCAACTCATATTATTGCTAATAAAAACATGCTGAGTTTGAGCGTGTGCACTATAGGTGATTCTCCTGGGAGTTTAACAGGCTGTCTGTCATCGACGGATGAGTGCAGAAACTGATAAACAGGCTAGGAACAGCATGATGGACAAGCTGATTGCCGCAGCCCCACCGCAGTCCTTAGCATTTTCCTAAAACAGACCAGAGACACAAAATATGTACCAACAATCTCTGAAAAAAAGAGCAGCTGATCTTATTTTGCTCGCAGATAGTAATCAAAAACGTCTGAAAGCAGTCTAGCATGTGTGTGTGTTTACTTGAGGGTGGTAAGCGTGACAAGACTCAGGTCTTCTTCGTATCTTCTGAGATCTCATGCGGTCACATTTCACCGAGGCATTGTGTGCTCAGCGGTTAAGAAAAAATAAGCAAGAATAACAAACAAACCATAGCTTTATACCTTGGCCCACTTCACAAATATACTTGTAAAAGTTTTGGATGTTAAATGTTTACAGTGGCTTACTTGTTTAAAAGAACATCTATTTGATTTCCTTCAAGGTGCATCTGATACATGAATCATTTCTAATTAAGTAAATGTACTGGTTGCACCTTTAAATGACTAAACTGATCTCATTGAAAGCTGTGATTCATGTCCTCAGTGTGTGGTCTGCGGAGCCTGATTTAGCTGGGGTTTTAAGGATATATTTGACCTCTTTGGGCTCCATGGTGATGGGTGCGTATTGCCGAGAACAGTCGCAATCTGCCTGAATCACCACCAACAGCAAGTTACTATCAGGAATCTGATTAATTACAAACACCCTGCGGGCAATAACAGAAAGAAAGAAAAGAGAGACATCAAGCTTAGTTAATGACATTCTTATTACAGGCCAAGTTTAATAAAAGGAAACAAGGATGCTTTTTTAAACATTTCAGTAGCCACGAAATATAGATTGAAGTTGTCTGGCACCGTGTAGATGCTTACGAAATGAAGTCACGATGACCTAAAGAGGTAACCATAGCAACATATACTGTAAGGCTTCTTGTCTCAAGTGCTTTTAGCTAGAAACTGTACATCGACCTAACATAAATACAGTCATAGTGCTTTTAGCGCTAGAAGAAAGACAGACTGTGCCAGGAAATGACTTATAGATTAGAAATTATAGTTAAAACAGTGAACTTTTATGTTGTTGTATAATAAGCACACTCACGTAAACTAAGACCATGTACAAAATTTCTATAGCGCTTCAGTTTACAGTCCTATTCCTCATGTACATACTATGTACTTATTATAGTAATTACAATAATTATAGGCACTAACCCTGAACCTACAACTAAACCTAACCCTACCCCATGTAGTTACTTTATATTACAGAACTTTCTTAGGTAGGTACACTGTAAGTACATGCACTTTAAAATAAAGTGCCACTGAATTTTCTACATATTAAGTTTTTAAGTCAAGCACTAAAGACTTGAGAGACAAGGTGCAAGAGGACCATAATACTCCCAGCCATTATTAATAGTAAAATAAAGCAATATGCTTTAAAACAGCTATTAGAGGCATATTCTCTCTGTTAAACTGTATGTTATTTGTCTTTAACACTAGAGGGCGTCAAAAAGACAGGAAACTGTGAAGACAGTAGAGCTGTTCTTTTGCTTGACTAACTAAATACATTGATGCTGTGGTCCAAACAGGATAAATCTGCCTCCGAAGGGCACTTTGGAGTAAGAAACGATCATGGCCATCATATAATCCTTAAAAATAAAGGTGCTTCACGATGCCATAGAAGAACCTTTTTTTGTTTAAATGGTTCCATAAAGAACCTTTAACATCTGAAGAACCTTTCTGTTTTACAAAAGGTTCTTTGTGGCGAAGAAGGTTCTTCAGATTATAAAAAAGGTAAGAAAGAGACGGTTCTTTAAAGAACCTTTGACTGAATGGTTCTTTGTGGAACCAAAAATGGTTCTTCTATGGCATTGCTTGAAGCATCTTTATTTTTAAGAGTGTATAAGGGTTGTTCCAAATCAAAGTGCTCAAAACTTGGCACTTCAAATGGCCCTTCGGAAGGAAGGATTTCAAAGGTACAACTGATGTACCCTTCGCTCCCGTGATTTTTTTGTGCAGGCTTAATTTTCTTAAACTTTAAGTTCAAATAAATAATAGATAACTACATAAGTTCTTCTGGTTACAATTTAGATTAAGAGTCAATTCTCACCATTACCTAGCTATTATCTATGAAATAACTATATTTTTGCCTCAGTATACTCGTAACTACTGCTTATTAATACTTTATAAGGTAGTTGTTGACAATTAAGTTTAAGAATTGGGTAGGATTAAGGATTTAGAATAATATCTTGCACAGTAAGACATTATGTGCTTTTAAGTAATAATAAACAGCCAATATACAAATATTTATGCTAATAACCAACTATTTAATAGTGAGAATTGGACACTAAAGTGTTATTAATATTCTTATTAACTCGCTAAAATATTTGAAGTAAGACGGATACATAAAATTCGTGCATTTTAAGGTTAGACCCTACAGTCTATACACAGTATTAAGCGCAATTACATAAGAAGTAACTGTAATTAAATTACAGAAAAGATGAAAGTAATCCCTTACTTTACTTTTTCAAGAGAAGAGTAATTAAATTACAGTAACTAATTACTTAGTAACTAGTTACACCCTACACTGATAGACAGTAATGCAACTACCACGTTGGTTCAGAAAGGTATTAAGGACAGCGTTAAAATAGTCCATGTGACATCAGTGGGTCAAGTGTAATTTTATGAAGCTATGAAAATATGTTATGTGCGCAAAGAAAACAAAAATAACAACTTTATTCAACAATTTCTTCTCTTCTGTGTTATTCACTACATGTTCAGGAGAGTACCACGGTTGCAAGGTTGAACCACTGATGTCGCATGGACTATTTTAACGATGTCCTTACTACCTTTCTGGGCCTTGAAAGTGGCAGTTGCATTGCTGTCTATGGAGGATCAGAAAGCTTATGGATTTTATCAAAAATATCTTAATTTGTGTTTTGAAAATGAATGAAGGTCTTACGAGTTTGGAACAACATGAGGGTGAGTAATACAGGATTTAAATTTTTGGGTGAACTATCCCTTTAATTGGTTCAGCAGGATAACCCAGAAGTGCATTCCAAGGATTTATAAATCTAAGAACAGCTTTAGGTTCTCATAATTACAACTTCACATTTCGCAAATCTGACTTGTCAAGAGCTTATTAATAAAATATATACTAAATTACATAAAATCTATCTGTGGTCAAATGATCTATGTGTGTTCTTACTTTTGACATCTCCCACACTTGATCAAGCTGTTGGTTTCTTTGATTGACGGCTCGTAGATGAAGCTGGGATACTCAGTGTCACATGGCTGCAGCATGCCTCCCTTTGACTTCTTACTAGCTACAAAACAAACCTACAATTATCCTTCAAGATAAATTAGAACATTACAATGCAGTGTCTTTTTATTTTCAAATGCCAAAAGCTGTCCACCTTTTTCTTTAACGTGGAAGTAAGCCTATGGGTGAGACTTCCGGTTCGTTATCCGCTATAGGGAAATAACGAGAAGAATAACAACAACTGTTTGCACTACAAACCAGTGTGTTCATAACTAAGATAATATATTAAAATAATATGGTTAGACACCAATTTGCAATATCAAGCCGCAAAACGTTTTGTATGCGGATGAGACCGGAAGCCTGACCCATAGAATTTACAAATGGCCACTCCCACTTTTACGGGAAGAAAAAGGTGGATAGGACACTTTCTTTATACACTATCAACAACAGTTTGAATCGAATAATCTGACTAAATCTGCTGTCTTTTTCACACACAGCTCTAGCAATATCACACACAGTGATGGCGACAGCACTTACATGCATGGAATAAGGTCTTGGCTGTGACACATCGAAATGAAGGAGAGTCACAGAATTAAAGATGAAGAAGGAAGACACAGGAACACCCATACAAACAGGTGAGGAAAACGAATGATGAAATGATGGTATTACTCTACACTGAGCTTTATCTTTACACATACCCTCCGCAAAAGGATCTGAGTGCCACAGACTGTAGATGTTGAAGTCCAGTAAAAACCTGGCAGAGAGAACATGTCTGATTTTACAAGGGATGAACTGAGTCACTGATGATCTGAAGCACAGAAAGCGTTCTGAAAAACAGCCACACTTACAACAGGAAGTTCGATAGGAACCATCTCAGTGCTGCCAAAAGATTATAAAAGGGCTGAGGGAGGAAGAAAAGAAAAGCTGTAAAAGAATGAAGCTGGCATCATTTCATTTCATGACACAAATCATCTAATCTTTCTTTCTCTACACCATTACAAAGGGTCAGGGTGTGAAGGCCAAGCCTTTATTAAGCTCAGCCGTGACCTGTGACCTCCAGTCACGCACGTTGGATTGCCAGAACAGCAATGTAACGTTTCAAGAGTAACACTGATAGCATCCGATGGTTGTGTTCTGGTAGACGTTATTCAAACAGACAGGACAATGCTTACACTTAGCAGGGGTCGAGCGCCGCTAGCAGAGTGAGGATTCACCTTACACATGGCCTGATAGTCATAGAGTAGCACTCTGTGGAAAACATGCGGTGACAGCGTTTACACGTTAATGCATTACATCACTTTTCAAGAGGTTTCGGAACTCACAAAAATGTTCTCATACCTTTTAAACATGCCCATTTTCAAAAGCTGCGACATTACCGACCCATCAATTTCCCCTAGAAACCTGCCAACCTAGAGAATACAAAAACACGTGGCTTGAAGACATTGTAGTTATTTATTATTTATTTCAACAGGATCTTTTTCTCGTTCACAACAGGAACAGTGACAGCTCAGAATGAATGCGACTGCATTAATTCTTATTTTTCCATAGGTACGCTTACTTTACTGTTCAATAAAGCACTGAAATCAAATTTTAAACAGCGTTTGGCCTCTGTAAGGCTGCAGGCCCACATCAGAGTCAGCGTTTACCGCACCCAGCGTGCTGAATTATTCAGATAACCCCTGTTATCCCTCCCCTCCTCTATATTTACCCTGATGATGCACTGTTCTCCCTCTCTGTGTGTCTCTCTCTCTCATAGGACCGCTGTTAATGATGGAAAACACCTTGTGCATTTATTTATTTATTCATTCATTTCCACAGTCACTTTCCTATGCTGAGTCAACATCAAACAGAGCTTTTTTTAATCTGTGTTATTCACACCATAAAAGTCCTTATTTAGGACCCGTTTTATTTCATGACTTCATTATTATTATTTTTTTTTTTTACTTTGACCTGTTTTCAGCTGAACCACTTAAACGGCACTCTAGATAAAATTTTACTGCGTGTCATTTCCCCATTTTAACCTAAATCTCCAGGGGTTGAATGACTGCAAACAAACACTAAAGAGGCCTTTTGTAGCTTATATGTATGTATGTATGTATATATATATATATATATATTTATATATAAATACAGGAAAAAAATGCCATTTTGTGAAATATTATTGCAAATTAAAATAACAGTTTTCTATTTTAATATACTTTACATTATAATTTATTCCTGTGAAGCAAAGCTTAATTTTCAGCATCATTACTCTGGTCTTCAGTGTCACATGATCCTTCAGAAATCATTCTAGGTTGTTGATTTATAATTAATGCTGGAAACAGTTGTACTGCTTAATATTTTTGGGGACATGTGATACTTTTTTCTAGGATACTTTGAATAAAAAGTTAAAAAGAACTTGTTTATTCAATATATAATTCTTGTGTTACAACATACACTACCATTTCAATTTTTTTTTTAAAGAAATTACATTTTTTTTATTCAGCAAGGATGTGTTAAATTGATAAAATGGATAAAAAGTGATAGTAAAGATTTATATGTGACCCTCGACCACAAAACCTGTCAAAAGTAGCATGGGTATATTTGTAGCAATAGCCAAAAATACATTGTATGGGTCAGAATTATTGATATTTCTTTTATGCCAAAAGTCATTAGGATATTAAGTAAAGATCATGTTCCATTAAGATATATTGTAAATTTACTACCGTAAATATATCAAAACTTAATTTTTGATTAGTAATACGCATTGCTAAGAACTTCATTTGGACAACACTAAAGGCGATTTTCTCAATATTTAGATTTTTTGGCACCCTCAGATTCCAGATTTTCAAATAGTTGTATCTCGACCATACATTAATGGAAAGCTTATTTATTCAGCTTTCAAATTAAGTAAAAATCTCAATTAAAAATAAAGACCCTTATGACTGGTCCAGGGTCACATATTGTTAGAAAAGACTTCTATTTTAAATAAATGCTGTTCTTTTAAACTTTATTAATCAAAGAACCCTGAAAAATCATTCACAGGTTCCAAAAAAATATTAAGCAGCACAACTGTTTCAACACTGATAATAAATAAGCATATTAGAATGATTTCCTGAAGGATCATGTAACACTAAAGACTATAATAATGGCTGATGAAAATTCAGTGCTGCATCACAGAAATAAATTCTATTTTAAAGCATATTAAAATAGGAAACCAATATTAGAAATTGCAATAAATATTTCACAATATGACTGTTTTTTCAATATTTTTGAACGAATAATTACAGCTTAGATGAGCATATATAAACACACTCATATGTTTTGAATTGGGCTGTGAATGCCATTTCATGTTGACCTTAAATTGTCACTTTAAGTGCTCTTACATCAGTCCTGTCCTTAGAGATGATGATGAAGCCATTACTGTCAATGACGTAGCAGTTAATATCCTGGACACAAAACACAAAAAAAAAAAGGATTTGTCACATTGAATTAGTTTCATGGAGGACCTGCGATACATATTTTTACAGATATGTCCACAAATGCTCTAGATACCCAGCACTTATGCACTATAAATACTACACTGTAAGACACTCACCGGATTATTAGTACAGCTTAGAGGACAAAGCCCGTCTACACCTGAACACTGCGTAGAAGAGAGAGACAGACATTGATGAAGACAGACAAACAGAGCCGATGATGATGATATCTTCTTAAGTTTTTTATGGTATTGTGTTTATTCTCATATGTGACCCTAGACCAAAAAACAGTCAAAAGTAGCACAACTGTTTTTTGCACCCTCAGATTCCAGATTTTCAAATAGTTGTATCTCGGCCAAATATTGTCCTATCCTAACAAACCATACATCAATGAAAAGCTTATTTAATCTAAAAAAACAAAAAATATACATACATCTGTGTCATTCGCCTAATATCCATCCAGATAATATGAAGCAGCAGTGAATAAAAGGGAAAACGTTAATTGATATGAAATCACAGGCTCAGGACTGATAGCTTTAAACTCAACTGCTTATAACATCACTGTTCTGCCTTTGAGCTATCACATGATCTGTGTAGGCTCCGGTGTGCTTTTACTCTAGCCACGTATCAGATGAGAACAGGTACAGGAGAAGCAGAAACAAGCCCTCTTGCACGGACCTGTGAATATTTACTATAACTAAAGATCCATACGTTATATATCTTAATTTAAGCATTTGTGTGTCCTTCTGAGGGACCATTGTTTCCCTGTAAAAATACTGAAACAACCTTAAAACAAGATTAAATAAACGTATTATGCTTTTTAATATACACTACTGCTCAAAAGTTTGGGTCAGTAAAATTAAATAATAAATGTATAACAAATGCATCAAGGATGCATTAAATTAATTGTAACAATAATAAGTATCCATGAAGACTTGAACATTATTACTAAAAAAAAATCTATTTCAAATAAAGGCTGTTCTTCTAAACTTTCTAATCATCACATAATTCTGAAAAAAAGTAGGGTTGTCAAATGATCGATTAATTGCATACAAAATTAAAGTTTGAGTTGGCCTAATATATGTGTGTGTAATTATTATGTATATATAAATACAAACACATTGATGTGCGTGCGTGTGTGTGTGTGTGTGTGTGTGTGTGTGTGTGTGTGTGTATATATATATATATATATATATAAATATATATGTGTGTGTTTGTGTGTGTATTTATTATAATTTGTATATAATTTACACTATATATAAATGTAACATTTTGTACATAAATAACATTTCTCTTAAATATATACATTAATTTGTGTGTATTTATATATACATAATAATTACATGCAGTACACACACATATATTAGGCACACTCAATTGTTTATTTTGTATGCGATTAATCACGATTAATTGTCTGACAGAAGTTTCTACAAAATATTAAATGGCACTGACAAATATTAAAACAGCTTTCAATACTGATTATAAAGAGAAATGTTTCTTGAGAACCAAATCAGCATATTAGAATGACTTCTAAAGGATCATATGGCAGTAAAAAGTGCTAAAAATTCAGCTTTGGCATCACAAGAATAAATTACACATATTAAAACTAAAAACATATTTTAAATTGTAATAATATTTCACAATATCACTATTTTTACTGTATTTTAGATAATATGTAGCATTGGTGAGCATAACACATTTTTTCCAAAAACTTTTGAATGGTAGTGTATTTTCTTTCTTTCTTTCTTTCTTGCTTTCTTTTTGCTTTAAGTTAAAGGGATAGTTCAACAAACCTATAAGACCTTCGTTAGAAATTCTTAAATATAGTCATTTTTTTTGTTTTCTTTGCACACAAAAAGCTTTCTCGGAGCTTCATAAAATTAAGGTTGAACCACTGATGTCACATGGACTATTTTAACAATGTCCTTGCTACCTCTCTGGGCCTTGTCAGTTGTGTTGCTGTCTATGAAAGCTCTCTGATTTTATCAAAAATATCTTAATTTGTATTGTGAAGATAACCAAAGGTCTTACACTTGAGCTATCCCTTTAAGTTTATGCTTAAAAATGTCAATGGGGTAGGCTTTAAAGATACTCTCATAATATTTGATCTTACACAACTTTGCTTTACAAGTAAATTTGTCTTGTTTTAAAGAGGATGTATGTTTACTCTAGCGGCAAAACACTAACAATAACCTTGCGCCATTTACCCACATGAACATTGCACTGCATGTTTCGTTTTATAGTGTGTGCCATGTTGATGATCCTTACAGATTTATTAAATGAATTTGGATTTTAACATTTAACACAAAACTGTAAAAATAATCACTGTGGTGTTTCATTAGCTTTTACTTCAATGAATAAGGTTTTAGTCAATATTGCTGCAGTCAGGAGTGAACACAGACCCAGTGGTAATGTGCCAGCTGAGGTGGAAGAGCGTTCAGGGAGGCATGGAAAATCCCGGGGGTACGAGAAAAAAGAGAGTGTCCTCCCTGAGGAGGATGTAGAGAGCGATATCGCCTCCGCTTCCCATTCTTTTCGAGTGCCTTCTGGCTTCTCCCACCCTTCTCTCAACACTCAACAGCTTCTGTTTGTATCATAAATGTCAAACAAAAGCCTGTGCTAGGGGTGTCACCACTAACATTATTGTGTTTGTCTTCACCTCCCATCACAGAACGCACAGTGTTTACACAGATAAGACACATCCGGCTAGTATCATACACGCCTGTGTACATATCCTTGTGGAGACATCCTGTTGACATTTATATAATATAATATAATATAATACATAATATAACATAAAATTTATATTTTAAATTAATATAATTTATTACATTTTACCTTCGTTTATTGATACTTTTTCCAAGGTTAGCAAAACTCAGCCCCAAAAATAAACATACAAGCAATAAATTGTAATTGCAGTAGATGATTTGATATATTTTAGTACCTGAGTGGCTATGGACCAAAGCCTTTTTTCCAACATCTCAAGAGACATCTGTACACCAATGGCTATGCAGGCAAGAAACACAGACAGAAAAATCAGAAAAGATCATGATTTTAATATTCAGTTAGTATTCTAACATGTTTGTAGAAATGTATATGTGAACAGTTGACTAAGACAAGACCCTGTTGCATTCGACTGGGATGTTATCCCAGCATGCATCAGTGGCCGCCCACTCTCACAAGCTTAAACATACAAAATGTGCTGATATTTTATGTCTCATTCCTGATATATTAAACCTGATATCTCATTCCTCAACCCTATACCTCATACTTCAGTTTATTAGCTTATACCCAGTACCTCATATATCAAACCCGATACCTAATAACTCAATCTGTACATCCGTGTCCACATACTTCTGCTTTTTACAGAACAAGGTTTTGTTTTTTAAGGACTTTTGATGTTTGATGACTCTGCGTAATTAGTAGGACGGTTCGAATTTGCAATGAGCTGACGGGTCTGATTAAACTGGAGTAAATTGTTCGTTTGAGTAAAAATCTTTTAACTTCAATAATTCAGAAAGAGAGAGAGAGCGGAGTAGGACCATCTATCATACTGAAGCTAATTAATAGAGTTGGATAATAAAGAGCCAGAGAGTGGAAGGCAGTGTTGGTAATAGCTGCTCGGGGCAGGGAAGATGGCTAGCAGAGGGGAGACGGTCTCTTGAACGAACAGACGTGTATTATAAAGCTCTAGACCCGGCAGACATACTGTAACAACACTGGAAGATTACAGTCACCATGTCTTCTCTAGCGTCCTAAAGATTTGGACAACCCTGCAATGAAAGATTACCCAAAAATAGTGACGAGCGAGCTCGCAGACGCATCCCAGCGCAGTTAGAAGTGTGAATGACGGAGGACATGTGACTCCAGCAGAGCAGATAATTTAGTAAATACCCAGTTTTCTGAGCTTCTGTCATTCTCTTTTCCACACAAACATCCCACACACAAAAACAAACACAATGATGTGATACAGCATGAAGCCTCAACCAAAGCCTCAGAGCGACAGCACGGCGAGAAATCAGTCCTACTTTAAAACAGATTTTACCATTTGATGGTTAAGTACAAATCCTTTAATGAGGGAGCAATAGGATGTGAGGGAGAAAAATAGAGAATGTGTGAAATATATGTGGCACTTTCTATGAATAGGCTACAAAAACAGAGTGTGAAACATCTAAAAAAAAAAAAAAAAAAATCAGTGAAAAGAGGTTTTTAACCTTCAGTAAAATGAACGTCAATATATAAGCTGTTATATATTATATTTAATATGAGGTTTGTATAAGATTTTTATAGGCCTGCAACTAATATGTAAATGCAGTTTAAAATCATTTGTGTAATTTTGTTCATACACAGCAATAAACAGTAAGTCATAATTATCAGGCAAAATGTAATGCAAGGGTTTTTTAAACATAAGGAAATTAATGTGCACAAAATGGGTGACCCTGTTAAATATTGTGTTTTTGGTCATTATAAATACAATAAATGTAGTTAATATTATAAAATATCATTGTCTTAATCATTTAAATTAATTTGATTAATAGAAAATAGACATTTGGTTTTTGAAACCAGCTTGATATGTACATTTTAAATAAAAGTTACTCTAACATTTAATAGGATTAATGGATTTGTATGGAAGCCCATTTCCGCCACTGAATAAAAAAATTAAAAAAGGTCATTGCAAGTTTTTAGTCTCACAGTTCTGACTTTTTTCTCAGAACTGTATGATATAAACTCACAATTGTGAGTTATAAAGTCAGAAGTGTGTGATGTAAACTCACAATTGTGAGTTATAAAGCCAGAATAGCATGATATAAATAGAAATTGCGAGAAATGAAGTCAGATTTGCAAGATAACTCGCAATTCTGACATTTTTTTCATGCAGATGCAAGTTAGCATCTCACAATTCTGATTTTCTTCTTGCAATTCCGAGTTTATAACTTGCAGTTAGGACTTTTTTCTTAACATTTTATGTCATAAAATCATAATTGCGAAATATAAATATCATGCAGATCTAAGAAAAAAAATTGTGAGTTTGTATCACGCAATTCTGAGAAAAAAAGTCAGATTTGTTAGTTTGTATCTCAGATCGGATAAAAAGTCACAATTGCGAGATATAAACTAGCAATTCTGAAAAAAAATTTCAGAATTGTGAGAAAAAACTTCTGAATTGTGAGATAAACTCGCAATTACTTTATTGTATTTTTTTATTCAGTGGCGGAAACAGGCTTCCGTAGGATTTGTGCCTCTAATGCTTTCAAAATCAAAAAATCATGAGATATAAAAGTGTACCATATTTGTGGAATGTACGTCAGAGTATAATCAGAGGGAAAGAGGTGTGTGTTTTCACGAGTATGTGAATGTGTGCTATTTCAATCATGTAAAACAATACCTTGTTAATTAAGAATAAGATTCTTCTGGTCGTAATAAGCTTAATGTCCAGCCCTCAGCTCATGTGTGTGGGTTACTGAAGAAGAAATGAACTGAGTGTGTGTGAGTAAATTGTATTTCATTTATTGTTTTAACTGGTTTACTGATCTGTGCAGTAGATTTGAATATTGTATGGTTTAAATCTTAGCTTAATATGCATTAATATGCTAGATTATATTCATGTATACGAAATTATGCTAATGTAGTTAATATCTATTTGAATACGCCAGGACTGAACTGCAGGGTGTGTGCGATGGCAAACCACAGCAGCAGGGTCTTTACATTGCAGATTATCACGAAGAGCTCAAGTAGCATACGCTAACAGTGAGTCAAAAAAACACCCTCTCAATCCCCCCACCTCTCTCTCTCTGTTTCTTTCCCTCTGTTGCTTAGGTAACATGATGTCAGCGCAGCCCCTACCGACACCTTAAAGACTCACCACCAAAATATGACACTGTCCTCAACGTGAGCAGCACACACGGGATCATCAATGTAAGCACCCACATACACACTTCATAACATACAGAGCTTCTGATAAGGAGAGAAATGGCATGGTAAGGATTTAATGGAGCTGTAGTGCTTTTTCTTGTCAATGTCTGGCATGTGAAAGCATGTGGGCGGCACTGAGGTCCTTCTGAAGTACACGGTGTGTTGCAACAGCCCACAACACACAGGAGGTAATGCTTCTGATGTCGCAGAATGCTTTTCCTCTTATAAATAGCTGCAATGGATGCATTTCTCCTTTTTTCTGAGGTGCTGGTGCTGCAGCGTGGCCTGCATGCCCCTATGCATTATTCAGCACACCAGGCAATAGCAGGAATGTTTGTATATGTGGATGACGTTTGGTCTAGTTAGTTCATGTGAACAATGGCCAGAACATGTATAATTACATTCCTGTTACATGATGTCAGCACTCTGATGACATCACAGAGTGTAAAATGCATCACTGCTGGTGTTGGCTACATGTGATTGGATCGATCTGTCCATTCATCTATCTAGGCTTGCATCCATTCATCCATCCGTCCATAACAAAGGAGGAAGAATCTTTTTTTTCACATGCAGCCATTAAAAGACGTGATGTTGCATGATGATCTACTTTTCTGTATGCGTATTTGATACACTATAGGTCGAATAGATCTACATTATAGATAGATAGATAGATAGAAAGATAGAAAGATAATATATACACTATACAATAGACAGATAGTATATACACTAAACGATAGATAGATATATAGATTTAGATACTCTGCAGATAGACAGTATATACACTATACAATACATAGATTTAGATACTCTGCAGATAGACAATATATACACCATACAATAGATAGATAGACAGTATATACACTATACGATAGATAGATAGATAGATAGATAGATAGACAGATAGATTTAGATACTCTACAGATAGACAATATATACACCATACAGTAGATAGATAGACAGTATATACACTATACGATAGATAGATAGATAGATAGATAGATAGATAGATAGATAGATAGATAGATGGATAGATTTAGATACTCTGCAGATAGACAATATACACCATACAATAGATAGACAGACAGATAGATAGATAGACCATATATACACTATATGATAGTTAGATAGACAGTATATACAATAGATAGATAGACAGATAGATAGATAGATTTAGATACTCTGCAGAGTACATATATATAGACGGTATACACACCATACAATAGATAGATAGACAGTATATACGATAGATAGATAGATAGATAGACAGTATATACAATAGATAGATAGATTTAGATACTCTGCAGATAGACAATATATACACTGTACAATAGATAGATAGACAGTATATACAATAGATAGACAGACAGACAGATAGATAGATAGATAGATTTAGATACTCTGCAGATAGACAATATATACACCATACAATATATAGATAGATAGATAGATAGATAGATAGATAGATAGACAGTATATACGGTAGATAGATAGATAGATAGATAGATTTAGATACTCTGCAGATAGACAGTATATACACTATATAATAAATAGACAGTATGTACGATAGATAGATAGATACTCTGCAAATAGATAGACAGTATATACACTATATGATTTACAGATAGGTAGATAGACAGATTTAGATATTCTGCAGACAATATATACAGTATACAATAGATAGATAGATAGATAGATAGATATAGATCTATCTATCTAAATACACTATAGATAGATAGATTGCAGATAAACAATATATGCACTATACTGTATATAGATAAATATGTAATAGATAGATCCATTCATATTTAGCCAATACAAGTAGCATGGTGTGCAATGATGTCAGTGCATGCATTGCTGCTTCTATCTATCTATCATCTATCTATCTATCCATCTATCATCCATCTATCTATCTATCTATCTATCTATCTATGTATCTGTCCATGAAGAGGGAGAAAGAATCAGCTGTTTTCTCGACCCCTCCTCTCTCCCCTCATCCCTCACTAATGTTACTATCTTTGACAAGGCTGGCACACGCTTACACTGCACGCCTCACCACATGCACATATGGAGAAAGCAACACACGCACACACACACACTTATTCACACACATACTCACACAGACACACATGCGCACCAAAGGCTAGCCTGAGGACAGCACGCGCTTGAGAGACAACCTCCTGACACACACACACACACACACTTAAGTGCATTCTGTGGACTCAATATACCAACACAGAGGCGAGCCGATCTGCTGGAAACCACAGAGAATTGAAAGACTGGAGCACACCTCCCCCTCCTCTTCCCCCCCAACTCTCTCTCTCTCTCTCTCTCTTTCTCACTCACTCACTCACTCACTCACTCACTCTCTCTCAGTGTCCTCCTCTCTCTGAGCATTACAGCAAGGCATTGCGCAGGATTTAACTCCCCTCCTTCATCTCCCTCTTCTTTATTTTAATCGTTTTTTTTCCCTTCCTCCAATCCATCTCTCCTTCTGTGGCAGCCGTTGCTCTTGGCAGCGGAAGGATATTTTCATTTCCATATTGGAGCGTTACGAGAGCTGCTATTCGCTCATTTCTCCCACAACCGTGTGTGCGTGCGTGTGTGTGTGTGAGAGAGAGTGTGTGTGAGCCTGGGGGGGGGACGCCGAGAAGGACGGCATCTAAAGACGGTGAGTGAAACACTGTTAACCTATAACACACATACACACGCACATATTGCATTTTGCTTGATTATGATTGCATGGTTTGCCGAGGGATGTTTTTTATGAGACCGACTCATACGCCTGTTGTTTTGACTGTAGAGCATGTGATGTCCAGTTTTTTTTTTAATATAGAGACAAAGGAAATGTAAAGATTTGTATGTGATCGCAGGTGATGTGCTGGAATGCTGCTTTTGAGTGTATATAAGCATATGGGAGTGAGATGACATCTACAATATGCAAACCTGTGAACACTTGCATATATATACACGTTAATGGTAGGACTATTCGTGTAATAGCTTTGCATGGCTTTTTGCATTCTGCATATGTGTTGCTTAAGTGAGCGCGCATGTGTGTGTTTTTGCGAGCGCGTCTTTGTTTGTGATTCTGCTCTTAATAATTCATCCCGTGGCCTCCGCGCCTTTGTTTCTAACGTTTCTTCGCTGTTGACTTCGATGGCCTTGTTTTGTGCGTGTGTGCATGAGAAAATGTACCAGAAGGACTGGTTCAGTGATGAATATCCATCTAAAGGGCGTTTCTATTTACTTATGTGCTGCAAGTCACAGTAACAACATACATGCTGTCACACACACGCATAGCTGACCTTGTGCATTCACAGGAAGTTAGTGCGGCGTGGGGTGAGAATGTGTGAAATATGTGCTGAACTGGACGTGGAGAGAGATGCTGCTAAAGTGAGAGACTATTACATCACGCGTGTGTGTGCGGGCTGCATGCTCGGGAGTCAAATGACACATCGCTCAACTAATTATCCTCTCTTCACACACACACACTTGCATATTATCACACTCTCAAACTTGCATGTTCTAGGAAGCGTAGTGCGCGGAAAATGTTCACGTGTTGGGCAACTCCAAAAGGTGTTTGCAGAAAGTCTCACTTGCGCACACACACACATACACACATGCAATATAACCTCTAAATGTCTGCACATTTTTCCACTGTGCCGTTTCGGATGACAGCCTGTTGAATTGGTGTTGCGTTGCGCAAATACACACACACACACGCTCTGATGGATGTGGCAGGTGACAAGGCCGAAGTGTCACAGAAAGGGAGTCTAAGACAGCAGCGGCCATTTTACAGCAAACCGGCCTGGCGTAAACAGAAGCAACTTGTAACCTTGTGCTCGATGATCTGAGACGCACACATTCACAGCATTGCGTTACACAACTGGTATTACATAATGGTACGTCGTTATAATAATAATATTCCCGTCTCTGTCATGTGCTGTAAGCGTTACAGTGTCGTATTACTGTACTGCAGTTAACTAAATCGTGTCTGCAGTGCCAGTTCTACTATGGTTTTGTACCCTGGAGAGCTGTATTACTGTAAGCACCGCTGTATTGCAGATGGCTTTGTACTGGGAGGAAAGTTTTGTTGCTCAGATCTTGCTCTTTCATAGCTCAAGGATATTTCAGTTATGTTTGACTGAGGGATCAAGTTTCTCTTGTGAAATTCTATAGGAGAAATACAAATAGAAACAAATGAGATAATTGTTCACATACTACTTACCCCTTTGACCTATAATTTGTACTTTAAGTACACCCCGATACTTTTTAGTCTAATGTTTCCAAAATTTAACAACATATTTGTTATTTTCTGATCTTGCTTACATGACAGGCAGGTAAACAAATAAAACATTTAATCTTTTTTTGTATGTATTTTACTTTTTTCTATTTTTTTATCATTTAATTAAAGGAGAAGTTCACTTTCAGAACAAAAATCTTCAGATAATTTACTCACCCCCTTGTCATCCAAGATGTTCATGTCTTCCTTTCTTCAGTCGTAAAGAAATTATGTTTTTTGAGGAAAACGTTTCAGGATTTCTCCCCGTATAGTGGACTTCAGTGGTGCCCGTGAGTTTGAACTTACAAAATGCAGCTTCAAAGGGCTCTAAACAATCCCAGCCAAGAAATAAGGGTCTTATCTAGCGAAACGATCAGTTAATTTTTTTTTTTTAATTACAATTTATATACTTTTTAACCTCAAATGCTCATCTAGTGTAGCTCTGCGTGAACTTGGTTCAAGACAGTTAGGGTATTTCGAAAAATTTACATCCTGTTTACTTCTCCAACTTCAAAATTGTCCTGCATCGCTGTTGTACCTTTTTTTTGTAAAGGGTGTTTGATCTACTTTGCACATTCCCTTTGTAAACACTAGGTCGGTACTTCTGCAGCAATGTAGGATAATTTTGAAGTTGGAGGAGAAAATGAGAGTTTTTCGACATACCCTAACTGTCTTCAATCGGAATACACAAAAGTTCACGCAGAGCTAGACAAGGTGAGCATTTGAGGTAAAAAAGTATATAAACTTTAGTTTGTTTTTTTGGTTTCTTTTTTAGAAAATAACCATTTCACTAGATAAGACCCTACTTCCTCAGCTGGGATCATTTAGAGCCCTTTAAAGCTGCATTTAAACTGCATTTTGGACTCGCGGACACCACAGAAGTCCATTATATGGAGAGAAATCCTAAAACGTTTTCCTTAAAAAACATAATTTCTTTACGACCAAAGAAAAAAAAAACATTTATCTTCATCTTGGATGACAAGGGGGTGAGTAAATTATCTGCAAATTTTTGTTCTGGAAGTGAACTTTCCTTTAATTATTTTTATTAGCTCACACATTAGCTCACTGGCTGAATTTGCTTAGAGCTTGGCATTTTAAACAAATCTTACACTGTTCATATCTCTTCCGAAACTTTAGAGGAAACTGTTGTGAGTTTACTGAATACAAAAATGTGAGAAGCAGGAGATGTAAAAGTAAGTCTCCATTTAATCTCATCTGAGAAAAAAAAATAAATATTAACAGTATTAAATAATAAAAGTAACTATTATATAAATATTAAATAATAAAATATTAAAATAAAATAAAAATCATTTTAAATATTCAAGAGCTCACATTTTTTAAATTTAACATAGAGTAGGATAGACTTTTTTTTTCATAGGATAGAATGTAATTGTATTGCCCATATCTGCACAGAACCGGAATATGTTAATTAGTTTAACTGATGATACAGTGGAATATTGAACAGATTGGAGAAGCACAATGTTGCAATATTTGTGTTGAAAGTTAATTGCAAATCAATTAATTTCTAATTCAAAGCGGTCATGAACTGCCTTTAAAATGTTTTTAATTATTTTGTACTGTTCTCTAAGGTCCCCTTATAATGTTGTTTACATCAAAAACATCATAATTTAGATGTAAACAGGATGTTTTTTTGTCCTGTTTTGACTCTCCTTATCTGAACGCTCTGTTTGAATAGACATGACAGAGTGTAGACTTGGAAGTAAATGCCCACTGTTATGATCGGCTAACAGTTGTGTATGTTTGACAGCCTACATCCTTCATAGATGGTTGCTGCTGTTATATAGGGCTAAAAAAGACATAAATGCTCAAAACATATCAACCGGTCTGTAATAACAAAGAAATAGTGACCACGTAATAGTTACTCACACTTGTGTGGTGCAACATTACTGTCAGCTCCAATATAGTCGGCACAGCATCGTCTTTTAGTTTCAGTCTTTCTATAAATCCTGCATCGAATTGTGCTTTGTTTGTAAACAAACTGGTGGTAAAATTAAGTGGACAAAAGACCAAGTTCTTACTGACGCGGTCTGAAACTTCAGTAAAAATAAAGTTCATCCTTTCTTTCCTAATGCTGGATTTAGAAGAAATTGTGTTTTTTCACAACTTGGCACTAAACAACATCTTGTTGTCCTCAGAGCATCTATATTGTTTGATTATTTGTTTGCTGCTTTCATGCATGAATCGGTGGGCGGGGCTAAACAGGCAGTGATGTAGAAGCAGGCATTGATCTTCTTCTGCGGAGGCGGTGTTTACCTACACTATTACGTCATAAAGTGTCACATTCCAAAAACTGTCATTTTGGCAGATTGGCTTTAATATTAGTTGTTTTTATGCTAAGGAAAAAGTTTTGAGTTCTGAAAAGTACAGGATGTTTTTGTAGTACAATGACCTCTTATATGTCAAAATATCAAGGGAATTTTGATTACTTAATTCATGACCTCTCTTAAGATGTTTTCCATTGAGCCTAGACTAGAATACGTTCAGAAGTGTTAAACCTTGAAAACTGAACGCGAGCTGATTTGAAAAATAAGCCGTGACATGATGGTGATCCTGCTGTCACCGATATGTCAAGGTTTATTTGACTTTCACCCCAGCTACTAAAAACACAAACCAGCAGCTCACACGCTCAGTAAGTCATCTATGCTGAGACAGGCAGAAAACAAGCGCTCACCTTCAAAAGTCATATTAAGTACAAAAAAAAATCTATCCTGACTATCCTTCAAAACTCTCTCTGCAGTCTCGTCACTGGCCCCATATCGCTGCCTGCGGAGGCTGGCATCAGGGCCGGCTGATGCCACAGCAGATCTGAGGCAGCTGCAGTCGTAGAAGCGCAGACATGCAACTCAGCACTGCACCTACAGTGGGTCGCAGGAGGAGAGGAAACCCGGACAGCCAAGGTGAGCCCAAAACACACACACATACACACATTCACTCTTCTGTACAGTACAGATTCCATTCATGAAGTTGTAAATGCTTTATGTGAGTATCAGTGATCTAAATCAGTTATTTACATATCACCAGAATGCAAACTGATGCGTTTCAGGAAATTATCAGTTTTGCTAATATGTTTGTGGGAAGAAATGTGGCGCGTGTTGACGTATGTGTGTGTGGGTGAGTAAAGAGTGGTATAGAGGGCGGGAAAAATCACCAGCTGCCCCAACAACAGATGGATTAGGATGGCTTTAGTTAATGTGTGTCTGATTAAAGATCTGCATGAAGCAAAGCAGAGGCAACACAAACACACACGCACACTGTTCTGCTGCAGAAGTACTGCAAGTCAGTACTTACTCCATAGGGCTTTCTTTTTGGAAAGTGTTTTGAAAATCTATCCTAGCCACTCCTTTCAATTTAATGAAAGTGAATAAGGACTGCCGTCAAGCTCCAAAATGACAAAAAAAAAACATAAAGTGATCTTGCACACTCTACAAAGACTTCTGAAGCAGTAAGATAGCTTTGTATAGTTCACTGATTATTCACTGATAATTTTGACATCCACACTAGCTCATTTATGAGAGATCTATGAATGAATCTTTCCTTTCCCTGCTGAAAAATCCAGCATATGCTGGTTAGGTATGTTTTAAAGCATGGCTGCTGGTTTGAGCTGGTTTAAGCTGGTTTGAACGGGATTGAGCAGGAGCTAGTTGCTTAGGATCAGCATATGACCAGCTAAAAACCATCTTAAACCAGCTCATGACGAGCTAAGGACCAGCTTAAACCAGCAACCATGCTTCAAAAAAAAAAAAAACCTACCCAGCATATGCTGTTTTTTTGCAACAGGGTTGAGTCTGATTGTTTCAATTAATACACTGATACAATTTATAAGATGGATCTGAATGATGATAGAGTATGGTGCTTTTGTGTCCTTCTTGTAGCTTTAAAGCAGCAGTCTCCATTAATTTTCAATGAAACAACCAAAAAGAAGCAACCAGCACTCGTCTTAAAGGAATATTTCACCTGAAAATTAAAATTTTGTCAGTAATTACTCACCCTAATGTCGTTCTAAACCAGTAAGACCTTCGTTCATCTTCTGAGCACAAATTAAAATATTTTTGATGAAATCTGAGAGCTTTCTGACTCTGCATAGACAGCAACGCGACTGAAACGTTTTATGCCCCAAAAAGGTAGTTAGGACATTATTAAGTAAAGTTGTTTTTTATTGTTTTCTTTGCGCACAAAAATTCTCGTAGCTTCATAAAATTATGGATGAACCACTGATGTCACATGGACTATTTTAACAATGTCCTTACTACCTTTCTGGGCCTTGAACATTTAAGTTGTGATGCTGTCTATGTAGGGTCAGAAAGATCTTTAGATTTCATCAAAAATATCTTAATCTGTGTTCTATAGATGAACGACAGCCTTATTGGTTTGGAACGACATGAGGGTATTAATAATAAGTAATTAATGACAGAATTTTCATTTTTTGGTAAACCATCCCTCTAAAACGTCCAGATTTCTTCAGTGATTCGCTTTATTTATTCTTGGAACTGGAGTCCTCCTGTTAAAATGAGCCAATTCTAAATACTAAGAAAAGAAGGACGTTTCATAAAATTGTAGTGAAGGCACAGAATAAACGCTCATCCTATTTTAAATTAGGTTCAGACGCTAGGAGATTTCCGTCCTCGCCATTGACATACAGCCTTCTTTGTGGTTTTCTACAGGATTGTTCTGAACACATAGGGAAGATAATAGGGAAAGAACATTGTGTTTCAATAACAGCGGTCATATGCCTGTCCTGATGTGCTGACACACATTTGTCCTCAGCCAAACAGAAGAGATGAAAAAAAGAGAACTTGTGCTGGAAAAAAACCGATATACTGAAAATTGAAGGTTGATTGGCCAAAACAGCAATTCTAGAATCATTCACAACTACATAGTTTATCAGGACGGATTAATTATTGACGTTACACAGAATTGTGCGAGTGTGTATGAGGGAGAGTGTGTGTGTTTGTGATGATTGTATGTGTCTCTGATTACAGAGGGATCAGGGTGTTGAGGCTGGTCAGGATCAGATATCTGAGTGCTGTAACTGCATCTGTCTGCACTCAAACCGCCAAACACTTACACACACACTCAGCAACGAGACAACTGGGAACTCGACGTTTAAAACCGTCATATAGCATGTGATTGTCTCACACACACAGAGAAACATTGCTCCCCACCCTCAGTTGCATAAAAGAGAGAGGTGACGAACAGTTGGCAAATGTTTGTTTTGTCATAACAGAGCAGAGGACGTTCTCTGGTTAACTCTGCGGCACATTATATTACCATCACACATATTCGTTTCAAACGGAAAAACGGATGCCATAGGAGAACATTTTTAGGCTCCACAAATAACTTTTAACTCTCTTGTTTAGAGGTTCTCAAATGGAGAAGTATTAAAATTGTTTATGATATATAAAACCCACAGTGAAATATATTAATGCTACTATAAACTGCATGTTTAAAAACATTTCTAATTATGCATTGTTTTCCCTGCTGACTTTAATCTAATCAGAACAGAGCTCCATGAATCCATCGGTCGGAACACAATTTTAGGTGCAACCCACCAACTGAAACCCAGTGCAGTTGCTTTATAGAAACCTGTTTGATGCATTAAAGAACCCAGAAACCAATACTGATCTTAAGAATTTATGTTACATCAGCCAACAAGCAACCATTAAGCCAACTCAAGGACCCCATTCAGGAAACCACAACGAAATAGCTGAACTGTCGTCATTTATTCACCCTTATGTACGTTCAGTGTAGTTCTTAAATCTAATTTGCACTCAGTTCTCATTCACACTCACATTTAATTGAAATATTGAACGTTTAATGTGAAGCATCATCGACTTTTGTGTGTTTTGTTATTGATTTTCTGTAAATAGCAAGTTAAATTTCAGTCTTTTCCTCAAACATAGCAAGCATATGGTTTTGTAAGACTTTGAATATAGCACAAAAGAAACGTAGACTTATTTTTGGTCATTTGTTGTCATTTTTGGAGCTTGACAGCTCCATTTTCCATTATTCTAAAAGCATTTTGGACTTTCTGCAGTATATCTTTTGTGTACTATGGAGGAAAGAAAGTCATACAGTTTTGAAGCGACACAAAGGCGAGTAAATAATACCATGATTTTCATTTTTTGTGTAAAATCCCATTAAGAGTGCGCCGTACATAAATCAAAAGTGAGTTTAAAAGCACAACCTGAAGGTGCTGCAACAGATAGCAGCTACTTACAGCAACTGCAACAAAATACTGCTCTGTCTAGAGGTCTGTTTTTATGATCATGTAGGCTCCAGTTTAAAATAGTGCGGTAGAAGCAGCAGCTACAGGTTCAGTTCTGTCAAGCACTGGTCCATTTCAGTAAATACTGTACATGTGATTCACATTGGCACAAAATCAACACCCATCATATCTTTCACATCAATCAAAGCAACTTTCAAGAGGAAATGGCTTGTGTCAACTATTTCAGACTTCTGTTTTTTTCTTTTTCACACAGGTCTTCTAGGTGTGCTGAGTGTGTGTGCTACGTTACTGCAGTTATGCGCTGGCTGTCCTTCAGAGTGTGTGTGTAACTCGCTGGAAGCTAACTGCAGTGGGCGGAGTCTAGTATCTGTGCCCGCTCTCGCCTCTCTCCCGGAGGGCACGCATACCCTCTTTCTGGCCAATAACCGCCTCTCCTCCCTCCCCGTCTCTGTCTTCGCCAACCTAAGCACCCTGGAGACACTCGACCTGTCCAATAACTATCTGGACAACCTGCCTTCCAGACTGTTCCGTGAGCTGAGTAACCTGAGCGATTTGAGTTTGCGTAACAACAGCCTGACGATTTTGGATCGCGAGTTATTTCGCGGCCTGACCCAGCTGCGGAGACTGGATCTGTCTCTGAACGGCTTAGCCGCTGTGCCGCTGGGCCTGCTGGATGAGCTGCAAGGGCTGACCTGGCTCTCCTTGGCTGGGAACAGACTTCACGCCCTGGAGAGAGCCACTTTCGAGCCTCTCGTCAACCTTCAGCACCTGGAGCTGGGCATGAACCCCTGGGAGTGTGACTGCAACCTGAGAGACTTCAAACACTGGATGGAGTGGCTGATATATCGAGGTGAGATGTTTTGATTCTCTGCAGGTGTACAAACACATCCTTTAAAGGGTTAGTTCACCCAAAAATGAAAATTGTGTCATTAATTACTCACCTTCATGTCGTTCCAAACCTTCATTTATCTTCGGAAACACAAATTAAGATATTTTTGATGACATCCGAGAGCTTTCTGACCCTGCATAGACAGCAGCGCAACTACCACGTTCAAGGCCCAGAAAGGTAGTGAGGACATTGTTAAAATAAAGCTACGAGAATAACGACTTTGTGTCAAAGCATGTTTCCTTACTACCTTTCTGGTCCTTGACCGTAGTAGTTGCATTGGAGGGTCAGAAAGCTCTCTTATTTAATCAAAAATATCTTAATTTGTGTTCCGAAGATGAACGAATGTCTTATGGGTTTGGAACGACAGGAGGGTGAGTAATTAGTGACAGAATTTTCATTTTTGTGTGAATTATCCCTTTAAGCAATAAGGCACTAGAGTGTGCATTACTAAGATTATACCTAAAGAGGTTTTCTTTGGCACAGTCCAATTGGACTGTCTGAAACGCTTTTAAAATCACTGTCTTCAGTGACATATTGTGCCCAAAAAACAGTGACAACAGAAGTGTGATTATAGTGTTCAATAAATAATTAAAACGATTAATATTTAAAATTTGAATAAACTACTCTTCCATCAACGAATGTAGTTCATTGGGATTTTACAAGAGCTTTGAGAGTGGGCATTTAAACCAATGAGAATTTAGAGAATTATCAATTTTAAAAAAGCTTTATTAAGCTTTTTAACAGATGGTGCTGTAAGCTAATGGTAAGTGCATGTACGCCAGACATATTGTAGGATATGTACCAATTCCCTCCCTAATAATTTCCTGCCTATCTTTTGTCTACCACTGGCAATAAAATGTGGCAAAACCCCAAAAATCATTGTGAAGCGGAGCTTAGAAGCCTCTGCTTCTTATTCTTCATACCTCTCGCTTTCTATTTTTCTCTGTCTGTCTCAATCCTTCTACTCTGAGTCAGAGAAACTCATTTCATTCTATTTCAGAGCAGCTTTAAGAGGGAGGGGGATTTGAAACAGACATGAGAGGCTGAGTCACAAAGCTTTTAGCGTGTGTGAGAAAGAGACTCCAGTCATGGTGGGCTCTGGCTCTCTTGCTCTGTTCCAAACCCTAGTGAGCTGCCTACGGAAGGCAGCATTTTGAGGCTCTCTTGACATGAAGGTAGGTATCTTACTTATGCTACCTTCTGTTTTGAACTAATTCTAAGGAAGCGTTGCATGTTTATTTTCATGGAGATACCACAATGCAACAAATAAGAAAATCCAAGATAGATACATCAAGTGTGAGGTGACTATCCTGTGTTTGTGTGGCATGCGGTGTCGCTGCCTATGTAGAGCACTCCAAATCAGTCAGATTTTTTGACGGTTAACATGCTGCCTTTGAAGGCAGCTGCCTATGTAGGCAGTAGGCAGCGTGGCAGCTCACAAGGTTTGGGAACAGAGCTTCTGTATGCATGTCAAGCTTATTAATTATACACCAGCTACTGCTTTTCCTCTCACACAAACACACACACGCAAATTGAAGAGGGCTGCTGACCCTACTAGCTGTGCGGTGCTATTTTGGAGGGCTTGAAGCAGCCATTTAAATTCATTAGAGGAGACTATTGTTTACCTCAGAGACCTAAAATTTTGATTGTCTTTCTCTATTGCTTTCTGTCGTAGGCGGTTATGTCGACGCCGTCGAGTGTACACTTCCGAAGGACTTAAGGGGTCGTGACATCCGGGGCGTTCCTGTGGAGATGTTCAACTACTGTCTGCAATTGGAGGATGAGAATGGGGGTGGGGCTGGGAGCACAAAGGGTGGATCACCACCTTGTTTTCGAGGGACAGCCACTCCGTCATCTGAAGGTGCGGTGGTGCGTACGGAGGCGGAGCTACCAGACTGTGTGAAGCAGCGTTATCGGCCGGTCAGTGTTCGCAGGGCGATCGGTACAGTAGTGATCGCTGGTGTGGTCTGTGGAATCGTGTGTATTATGATGGTAGCTGCAGCAGCGTATGGCTGCATTTACGCTTCTCTGATGGCAAAATACCAACGAGAGCTAAAGAAGAGGCAGCCGTTGATGGGTGACGCAGAGGCAGAAGCCGACCCGGAGGAGAAACAGATCTCATCAGTTGCATAGGGCAATGGGGGAGAGGGGTCAGAGTTCAGAGGTCAGCCACAAATATAAAGAAGCCTTTACTGGTTGAGCTGCAACATTTGATGATCATTTAGCTGACCAGCGGAGGATTCATCATCCCTGTTTCCTGTCTCTCTGTCCTTCCTGAGACCCTCTCTGACTCTCAGACTTACACTTTACTCAATCTCTAAACTTTGGCCTATGACCTTTGACCTATTTGCCCTAGGACAAGAGGGACCACTCAGCACTTTAGAACTCCCCCACCCTCCTCCAGTGTTGAGAGGATCTCAGCAGAGGAGGTGTGGATGCAACTGTTCACAGTTCTGAACCCTGATGTTTCTAGAGGATCATGTGCTGTCATTAGCATTAGCCTCTGTAGCAGCCTAACCATCAACCCAAACCTCCAAATCATAACCCTAGACCTTTAACCTCTCAAAACTAATCCAAGCCCCCAACTCTAACCCTAACCCTTTAATACTAATCCCAATCCATACCATAACCATCACCTCTAACACTGTCTACACCGGGTCACGCATGCAATTGGCACATCACATCAATAACCAATAACATTCAATATAATCAATGCTGTCTACAGTGGATACATTCTGATGCATTGCACCATAAACTGATGTCCCAATTCCTGATGCACTACATGTGCTTGTTCTACTTCCAACAAAAGGACAAATTGATTTGGAATGTTGACTTTAAAGAGTCCCATGGATGCAGCCTCAAGCCGCTGCAGCATCTTGTGTCAATAGATGTGCTCGGTGTAGACACAGTGTAATCCTTCCAACACTACTATCAAGCCCAACCCTAAACTTTCAGCACTACTCCCAAACCTCAACCCTAAACATACAACACAAATCCCTACCCTTACCATAAACCTCCAACACTAATCTTAACCCCAAACCCTGAACCTCCAACATGAATCCCAATCCTTACCATAAACCTCCATCACTAATCCCAACTCTAACCTTAAACCTACAACTCTAACCTGAACACCCAATCCTAAACCGGTAACACTAATCCCTACATTACCATAAAGCTCCATCACTAATCCAACTCTAAACCTAAAGTCCAAAGTATACTTCATTTTTGTATGCGTACAGTCAAACGCGTAGCGTTTCAAAGTATACTCCATTTGATGTTGTGTGCGAATGCAGGTGGTCAACACATGCACTCTAGAAAGCTTCATACACGTCCAGTGTCTGCTCTATTTTTCCACATAAATTATGACTAATAAATATTTTCTATGAAAGATGTCTCATACCCTCTCACTCACAAGTGCTTGTCAATGTGAGCATCTGTTGTTGTTATAGTCTCCGCTATTTTGTTTTGTTTTCTGCTGTGAAACAATATCCCAGGACAGTGTTGCCACCTTGTGGAACAACTGATTGCTGCACAATAAATTCACAAGTTCACCTACCCTTCCAGTCCTGATGGTTAACAGTAAATGATCTTGGCTTGCTGTCCTCAGTGGAGGCTCTAACCTGAGGCTCAGCTTGAGCTCTGAGTTCAAACCCCCCACTGTGGTACTACCTAGAGCAGGGGTGCCCAAACTCGGTCCTGGAGGGCCGGTGTCCTGCTGAGTTTATCTTCAACTTGCCTCAACACACCTGCCTGGAAATTTCTAGAATGCCTAGAAAGAACTTGATTAGCTGGTTCAGGTATGTCTAATTGGTGTTGGAGATGAACTCTGCAGGACACCAGCCCTCCAGGACCAAGTTTGGGCACCCCTGACCTAGAGGGAGAATAACAGAAATAGGGAAGAAGATGGGGAGGTGGAGGGATGCTGGAGGAACTGATGCTTATATAGGCTTGTGATGATAATTGACAGGACTGAATGCTTAGGCTCCTCTCAAAGCTACATTTGGAACTTAATTTTATTGCACATGTTTGACCTCCATGTACAAAGTATGCAATATCAGGTGGTGCACGTACAGTACGCACATACTATTCTGTTGATGAAATTCACGTCATGCGCACTATGCGCTGCCCCTTGCTTACGCATAAAAAGTGAAGTATACTTTGGGCTTAAGCCTCCAACACTAACATAAACCCTAACCCAAAACCTCCAACATTAATCCCTACCCTTACCTACCAAAAGCCTCCATTACTACTCTGAACGCACAACCATAAACCACCAACGGTAATCTCTACCCTTACCATAAATCTCCATCAATAATTGCAACTCTAACCCTAAACCTCCATCGCTAATCTGAACCCCCAATACTAAACCTGTAACACTAATCCCTACGCTACCATAAAGCTCCATCACTAATCCTAACCCCAACTCTAAACCTAAGCCTCCAACAATAACCCCAACCCAAGACCTCCAACATGACCTCCTACCCTTACCATAAACCTTCATCACAATTCAACTCATAACCTAAACCTTCAACTGCAATCCCAACCCAAACATGACTCCCCAATACTAACCCTAACCCCCAACCTTAATTGTAACCCTTGACCCTACCCCAGTGTGAACTGAACCTCATACCCCCAACATATCATATTTGAAATATTCCCACCTTATTTATCAGCTATAATATATTCTATACAATGTGACGTGACCCCAGATTTATGTTTTTAAGTGTGAGGTTTGTCCTTTGTATTGTGTGACAATAATTTGTGTTGATAACATTGTTTTGTTTGTTTACTGTTTGCTGTTTCTCCATGTTCATCTCTAGAGCTCAGATGTGTTTTTGTAAGACTAGGAGAATCTCCAGCCCTGGTGTCTATCGTGAAGTGTCTTGAAGTATCGTGAAGTGCTAATGTAGAGCAGGCTGAGGACTCTGTTGATGTTAGTGGAGGGTGGCAGATCGTGGCTATTGGAACTGTTAATTACACCATGGTGGCTAAAGAAGCAAAGTGGCCCTACAGGACAGCTGCCCTCTAAACAAAAAGCAGAAAGACAACAGCTGAGAAGGAAATAAACCTTACCTTTATTAAGATAGACTTTTCTGTGCAATATAAATCAATGTCTTTGTTGATCTGTTGTTTAATTCTGGACTAGGATGTCATAGCTGATTTAGTCTGATCTTTTCTCTTGGGCTGGCAATGGAGGAGAATCGATTGCGCCTGTGTGATCAATTTTCTGCTTGTGGACCAATTTGCATAATCCGCTTTTCCTTGAGGGCAGAAGTTGTTTAGACTAAATAATTCAGATAAATTTGACTTGGGCTTTCAAAAGCCCACAGATATTGTCAATATAACATTATCTGCAACAGTCAACCTCAAAAAAGGCTGTCCGAAACTAGCTCCACTCTGTTAACGTAACCCAACATATTCATTTCCTCAGTGTTACTGAACATTTAGAATCGGATTATAATGTTGCTAATAATGTCAGGAGTAACGTCATCATTGGGTGTCTTGCACAATGCTGCCATCTATAGGAAGGATGTGCGGTAGGCACAAGGGTGTGGAGCAAATATCACACCACCTCATCAGGATTTAGGAGATGCTCTTCCGCTGTAACTATAGCAACAATCTTTCCCACACACTATTCATTACCAATGCAAATTACTGGTAAGGTTGCTGGCAAAAAGTTGTAAATCAAAGTACAACTAATTTGTGTGCTACTACCCACACCAGCAGTTAAGCGTCTAGGACTTTGTCTCTGTGTTCAGTGATATCTGCAGCCATATGCTGAGTATATATAAGTACAGATATACATTTATTCAAAAGTATGTTGAATACATGTATATATTTTAATCTGTGTCTTACAAATTATTTATGAACAATAACTTGATTGCAAAAATTGAGTATACTTTTCCCTGTGTTTCCTGTGCAAACTCCTTTTTTGTCAGAGAATTCAGAGAAAACTCATGAATTATTAATAAGAGGAGTTTTGTCTAATGGTTGCGGTCTCTCCTGCCATTACTGTTCATTTAGCTCTTATTTTATACAGCATGTGTCAAAGGCCTGTACTCTGCACGGGGCTCTACACGTACCCTGTATCCTCTGTTATGAGAAGAGAAAAAAAAAAAGACAAAAGCACTTTTGCCACTGATGGACTAATACTTTCCTGTCAAATTGCACTTATTGCGAATATTCTCAAAAGTGAGCACATGCTTGTTTATTGACGATGTCAACAACGCGCTTTATCTGAATATAAGCCGACAGAGCGGTCGTGATGTAACGTGAATGAATATGAAGGGCGGTTTATAAATGAGCAATGACTCAGCTGGGGTGTGTTTACTCTCTGTCCTGGCCTTGCATATAAGAGCAGGGACACCACACACACTTCACTACGCACCCTCGCTAAATAAAGGCTTTGTAAATCCCAGTTGATGGATGAGAGGAAAGGATTTGCCCATTTGACTGAGCTGAAAGCATCTTCGAGATCTTTATGAAGTTCTGGTTTAATATCTTATAGCTTATCGATGTGACCCTTTCTTCACTTGACCTTTTTTCTAAGACTGATATGAGATCCTTCTTTATATTTTCGCTTGATAAAAATCAGTTTGAAATATGATTTGTGAGCTGTGATATAATTCTGTGTTAAAAATGAATAAAGAATGTATTTCCGTAAACGCTGACGTGTAAGATTCTACAAGCACTCACACAGTAAAATAATAAAGTATGCTTCAGTTTCACACAAAATGGAAATTCAAAATTTGAAATGGATGGATAAACCAAGGGGTCAAGTGTTGGTTGGTTAGCATAGTCCAGTTAGCCCTTGCTGGTAGATATACACCATTATGGTGGCTTAAAGGGTTCGTTCACCCAATCGTCATTAATTACTCAACCTCATGTTGTTCCAATCCCGTAAGACCTTCGTTCATCTTCAGAACACAAATTAAGATATTTTTGATGAAATCCGAGAGCTTTCTGACTCTCCATAGACAGCAAAGCAACTGACATGTTCAAGGCCCAAAAAGGTAGTAAGGACATTGATAAAATAGTCCATTTGCTGTGGTACTCACATGAACGAAGAGAAGAAATTGTTGAACAAAGTCATTATTTTTGTTTTCTTTGTGCACAAAAAGTATTCTCATCGCTTCATAAAATTAAGGTTGAACTACTGATGTCACATGGACTATTTTGACGATGTCCTTACTACCTTTCTGGGCTTTGAAGGTGTCAGTTGCATTGCTGTCTATGCATATTAAGCTGTTGGATTTCATCAAAATATCTTAATTTGTGTTTGAAGATAAATGAAGGTCTTACAGATCTAAATGACATAAAGGTGAGTAATTAAGACAGAATTTTAATTTTAGGGTGAACTATTCCTTTAAAAAGCATGACTTCCACTAACTTTTTGTTTTTTTCCTTTCATAAATGCATTAAAGCCAAAATGAATTTTTGTCATTAATCACTTAACCCCATGTCGTTCCAAACCCGTAAAAGCTTCGTTCATCTTCGGAACACAATTTAAGATATTTTGGATGAAAACCAGGAGGTTTGTGACTGTCCCATTGACTGTCAAGTAAATACCACTGTTGAGGCCTAGAAAAATATGAAAGACATCATCAAAATAGTCCATCTGCCATCAGTGTTTCAACCGTAATTTTACAAAGCTACGAGAATACTTTTTGTACGCAAAGAAAACAAAAATAACGACTTTATTCGACAATTCGTCTCCTCCGCGTCACCGTAGCGACATTTTGGAGAATATCCGCTGGACGCAAACAGCGTACGCCTTCTGCCTTTATTTACAATTTGATTTGAACAAAATATTCTCGTAGCTTTGTAAAATTATGGTTGAAACAATGATGGCAGATGGACTATTTTGATGAAGTCTTTCATACTTTTCTGGGCCTTGACAGTGGTATTTACTTGACAGTCAATGGGACAGTCACAAACCTCCCGGTTTTCATTCAAAATATCTTAAATTGTGTTCCGAAGACGAACGAAGCTTTCACAGATTTGGAACGACATGGGGGTAAGTGATTAATGACAAAATGTTCATTTTGGGGTGGAGTAACTCTTTAATACAAGTCATAAATATTGTGTGTTTTCAGGAGTACAGAAGAAATAGCACAAAAGTTCATGTTGAGGAAAAGAGATGTTCATGAGGAGGTAAACCCCGTGCATGGGCACATGCGCTTACTGACATAGTTAAAATGGACAAAGATAATAGCATCTCAGTGGGCGGCTTTTCATCAGCACAGACTAATAAAAACAATGATTAAAAGGGAAAATCGTACCTCCAGCAACTGCTGTCTTTTTGTTCACAGAGACTGTAACAGACGTGATAGCAATCACAAACCTGCCATCCACTGCAGGAAAAGAAAAAAGTACTGAGCACAGTACACTCAACAGGGTGTGAAGCCTCCTAGTCTGTATGATGTAAACTGCATGGTGCAGGCTACCTTGTGTGCTGTCATCTATAGGGACGTAGTACAAAAAGCGTCCAGCTGGATTCTCTGCAGCACGCCGATACCAAACAGGGAAGTGGTCCAGGGTAAAAATATTCTCCTTATCCAATGGAGATAAGAATTTTCTGCAAAGAAACCGTCAAAGCATCAGTGTGTATTCAGATGCGACTACTGGTCAATGGTTATTTATGCTGATTATGATGGTTAACATTTGTTCATTGATTTATCAATAGCCACATTTATGTATACCTAAGGTTTATTCCCATAATACCACATTCTGTTTTACTGTCTGTCCTTTTTATCTCCCCAGCGTCTGGTGTATTTTAGAGTGCATGCTGATGAAAGTTATATGATGTGCTGTGGGAGTGAGTGGCCTTAAGGAAACCTCTGACAATGCAGATGCGGTCTATGCGGTTGAGTCGTGACGCACCCAGCGGGAGCTCTTGATTAAAGGTACTCACTTCGCCACACGTTTCTCTACGCCGACATATCTGATCATTCTCATGAGGCCGGAGCGTGTGCCCAGGAACGCCGTCTCCACACCCCCATCAATGCTGCACACGACGGAGGCGAGTAAAAGAATGAGAAAGGTCACGGCCGAGCACGTATTTGACTAATGAAACTTGTCTGTGACGCTGTGTGTGTGTGTATGGGTGGGAAGTTTTACCCGGAGGCGTTGAGCAGCAGTGCGGTCCAGTAGGCTTCCATAGGAGCTGTGACCACTGCGTCAAACAGAGTCTGCTGCAGAAGTCTTTCATCACCTGAAGTACAGACAGAAGACGTAACATCATTTAGTTTAATTGCATAACAAAATGGTTATGATGTATACAGAGAATAAAAGGTACAAATGAGATGATTTACATGTTTAGCTCTACTCCAAAACCTAGCAAGCAGCATCCCAACCTACATGTAACCTTGTAAGTAGGCAGTGTGAAATGCTCTACATAGGCTACAAATGGGGTTTAATGTTAAAACAACAGTGTGCTACTCTAATAAACACAAAAACAAAGAAATGTTCTGTAAAATAATCATTTTTTGTTTAAAATGACCAATTATTATTGATATTTTACAGTGAAAAATGAATATGCATTTCACTGGGTTTTGTAACAGAGCGTTAATGTTTGTTGCTTAAAGGGACAGTTCACCTAAAAATGAAAATTATTATCATTTACTCACCCTCAGTTGTTCCAAACCTGTACGAGTTTCTTTCTTCTGTTGAGCACAAAGAATGTTGGAAACCAAGCAGCTGCTGGTATGGTAAAAATACTATGAAAGTCAATGGCTGCCGTCAACTGTTTGGTTACCAAACATCATCTTTTTTTTGTTCAACAGAAAAATGAAACTCATACAGGTTTGCAACAACTTGAGGGTGAGTAAACGATGAGAGAATTTTCATTTTCAAGCACCTTGTTGGCTACTTTTTTAATAAAATGCTTTTGTTTTTGCTTATTTGTAATTGAACATGAATATAAGTAAATATAAAATAAAATGAAATGGCAGGTTAAAACACAAAACTCACATTCCAGGTCTGGTTCTTTTCCTGTTAGATACCGAACCACAGCCTGAAACTGTGTAAGTTTGCGGTGATGTGGATCGATGTCAGTCTCACAGTATGTCCTGAAATATCAAAAACCATCAGATTGGAGTATATTGCATTATTTCAGATGTTAAAAACAACCTAATATGTGACCCTGGACCACAAAACCAGTCTTAAGTCACTGGGGTATATTTGTAGCAATAGCCAAAAATACATTGTATGGGTCAAAATGATTTATTTTTCTTCAAAAATCATTAGGAAATTAAGATGATGTTCCATGAAGATATTTTGTGAAGTTTCTACTGTAAATATATCAAAACTTAATTTTTGTTTAGTAATATGCATTGCTGAGAACTTCATTTGGACAACTTTAAAGGTGATTTTCTCAATTTTTTTTATTTTATTTTTTTTGCACCCTCAGATTCCATATATTGAAATGTATCTCAGCCAAATAGTGTTCTGTCCTAACAAACCATACATCAATGGAGCGCATATTCAGCTTTCTGCTTATGTATAAGTCTCAATTTCGAAAAGTTGACCCTTATGACTGGTTTTGTGGTCCAGGGTCACATGGTCTTTAGTCTTTAATAACACCTACCATTCATTAGCAATAGTGACATCAGAAGCAGTCAGGTCATGTAGGCCTATAAACAGAAAAACACAGCTGAGATGAATTACAAACAGGCAGGCAAATGATCTTTATTTTGCAGGTACTAATCTGAAAATCTTTACCTTCTTCAACTGAAACATTTCCAGTGAAGGCATTCTTCCCGTGACCTTTGGTAAGTACAATTCCAAGACTGACAATAGAGACGCACAATGTAAGTCCAGAAGTCTCACACTTAGCAGAGATGTAAATATGTATTATCACTACTCACCTAAATGGAGTTTCATTAATGGTCGTGTAAAAATACTCATTTTTCAGGAAAACAACTCTTTTCTGAGAAGGGAAGATGCTAGCATGTAAGTATGACAGTCACAGCTAGACTATCATGAGATAAAAGAATGAATCCAACTGAAGAAAACTTCTAAAAAGCGACTTAAAGGTCGAAATCAACTCACTCCTTTCTCTACTGTTGCTCTGACGTCCAGAAAGAGTGTCCCACTTTCCCCTTTTACCATCGCTGTTCTTAACTAGAGGATCAAAACACCACACACAAACACCTTGAAGCGATTGATCTAAAAATGGCTTGATGAGAGTGTGTGCACTGTATGTTTATTTCTACGTATGTGTGTGTTGTTCCACTTACTGCATCTTCTGTATCTTCCCACTCCACCTCTGACAGATCCACACTGTTATAATTCGGCTTTGGCCTCAGCTTCTTACCATCTTTATACTAATACAACATATAGAAAACATTCACTTTAATATGATACAAACTAATAACACAATGTAATCAGCTTATATGAGTATTAAGGTGAAAGATCTCTAAAAGGAAAAGCATGGAGCTCACCAAAGGTCGAAGGTCAGGATGAGAGAGTATATACCCATTATTAGTGTTTAAGAATGCATAGCCGTGAACTCCCAGCTAAAGCGGGTGAGAAAAGATAAGTCGAAACAGCAAATGATTCAGCAAAATCACATTTAGGCCTATAATCATTTCTCTGATCTGTGATCAGTGGTAGTGTAAACAGTACTGAAGACATTATGAAGGCACCTTGTATCGAGGAGCCAATTTCATGAGCTCTTTTAAGGGGACATCAGTGCCAACCACACCAAGAAGGATCCCGTGAGACAGCTACAGACAAAAGGAGCAAAATTAGAATTAAGAACATTGAAAAATCAATGCATTTTAATTGAATTTGACCACCACAACCTCAAAAAACTTAAAATATGACATTTTTTAAAGATAATCTAAGTGTATAAATGGTTAAAAACGAAAACTATGTAAATATTAATAACACCTGTCGACGACATAATTATCAGTTATTGATTAGTTGTCGCTGGTTATATAAGCGCGTTCCCGCGCTCTCTCCGTCAGAGGCGGGAAAGCCGTTATTGAGGAAATACCACCTGAGCGTGTTATTATCAAATCTTATCGCCTTTTTAGGTACAAAAGTTGGATTATACATTCAAATTGTAGCGGTATATATTCGACAAACAGGTTAAGACTGTTGTAAATTGCATATTTAATGTTTTCGTTGGATTATATGAGAGTTAATGTTTTGTTATCGGTGTTTATAAACAAGGATGTGACGAGCTTCCCGTATATTGTACTTTATCTCAGTTACCATTATCACAAACTTCCAGTGGGGTTTAACAGGAAAAATGGTACATTAACATGTAAAAATAACAAATAGTGAGCATTTTGATTCATACCAATGATTCGAATCATTAAAAAAGTTATCCTGCAATTTTATGAGTAAATATTTGAATAATTCAGTTAGCGGGTTCATTCAAAACAACTTATCGTTATCATTATTTATTAAAACAGGTTTTATCTCTTAATTCTCCTGTATCTAGGTCATAGTTTTTATCATGACAACAACAGCAATAGCTGTTTTAATTACATAATTTCATTTTTACACATTCATAATTCTTCCACCCTCCTTTTTGAATGAGACTGAATTACATGAACTGAATGAAAGAGATTTTTTAGGCAGGTCAGGGGTTATTTCAGAGAGAGCTGAAGCTTTAAAGTTTGTTTTTGGCAACTCACTGTTTCTTCTTTCTTGCTGAACACAGGCATGGCCACAGAGGTCATCAACAGCAAGCTCTCGGCTTGTGTGTTAAAAAGCTGAAAGATGAGAGAGACGACATGGACTGAACTAATGGTAAACCCCAGCCAGGCCTGTGAAGCAAGCTGAACAAGACCACAGAAAACTTCCACCAAAAGCAGGTGCTTCTCTGGTAGGTGAAATCAGTTTCTTATTGTTCTACCAAACAGCAAAATACAGTAGCTACAGCAACAGTGAAACTGAGAGTTTTAGTTGAATAGATATCAGTTTCCTGAGCATGTGAAGCCAAATTGTCGAGCCAAACACATCTGCCTTTGTACGTTGTTGTAGTGATCTTCTCAAAATTTGCACCCACAAAATTCAGAAGAAACATCTAAAACTCTACCAGACGTTTAATTAAATTAAAACATTTACAACTAAATTGTATCTAACAAGGAACTTCTAGGAACTGAATTGCAAGAACACACAAACTACTGCATTTAGATGTACTTAATTTTTTGATCTACTGAGAGTTTACCTCAGCTGTATTGGGTAGCTGGAATAAGATGACAGACGTAACGAGAGGTTCATGATTAATGAAGGCAAAAAGGATCAATATGAAGTTTTGGGACAATATGCAGTATGACCTATTGTGTACAGTATTGACGTCTATAAAAGGAACGAGAGAGTGAATGAGAAAAGGTAAGCAGCTCACCACACTGTCCATGTAAGCCTCTGTCCAAATGATGTCATGATCATGATCGATGACCATTGGCCTGCTCAGCACATGAAGATATTCCATTACATTCTCCTGTACATCCGCCAGAGTAGAGATATGAGTGTAGTAACCTAATTACAAGCACACAAAAACAACAGTGATGAGAACATGGGGTTGATTTATTTATCTGTTACCAGCAGAGGGCATAGCTGTCACAAAATTTAATTATCATTCTATTAGAACAGTTTGTGGAAAGAAGGGAAATAACAAGACTTTTTTTTTTTTTTTTTTTTACATTGTCATTTTCAGGCTTGAAGAAGGTGTTGTCAATATTAATTTGCGCAAGTCTGTCAAACTGTGTCTGACAACTTTGTGATCAGTGTTGTTATTGTTAACTAAAACTATAAAAAATGGTAATTGGAATTAAACAGAAATAAGGAAAATATATATTAAATTTTACTAAAATCAATAAACTGAATAAATTAAACTTAAAGTAAAAATATAAAAAGTAATTAACACTATAAAAATATAAAAAATATGAAATGACAAATGCAAGTAAGAAAATTACTAAAAATCAGATTTAAAAAAAGATATATAAAAATAAAAGTGAATTTTAAAATAATAAATATTGTAATTGTGTATAATTAATATTATAATATGTTTTTTTTATCTCTAAAAACTCATGGAAATTGAAACTGTGGGGCTAAAAAAACAGCTTTGTAGGAAACAGTGGAAAGCATTATAAAAAGCCTACTGTACAAATTATATATTTTCTGTACAAATTATGATTTTATTTTGCAAAAAAACAGATTTCGAAAATCATGTTTTTTCATTGTGCATTCCAATTAATCTCAATCAAACTTCAGTTGGGTTGTTTTGATATAAAGTAAAAATAACTAAAAAATACAGCTAACAAACATAATAAAACACAATAAAAACATGATAACAATAAAAAAAACATGATTTTTGAAAATTAAAGTTATCTGTTTTTGCAACTCTCTTCAAATAATAGACGTCACTAGCTTGGGTGGTCTCCCATAATGTTCTGTTTTATTTAAGGCAGATCTCACCTTTATTGTTGCAGGCAATCCATTTGACATTGTCAGCAAATGTTAGCTCTCGTCCAATCAGATACGTGAACACGCGCACCTGTTTGAGAGCATATTGTGTTATCAGATTATGCACACGTTAAACATGTATCCATAGTTACTCCATAGTGTGTGCATTTGTTACCTTGCGTTCTGGCCAGTTGAACTCCTCAAACACCTGCTGGAAATCTTCCATGGCTCCATCGGTGATCAACATGATTGCCTGGTTACATAAACTACCCCTGCCTTCTGCTGCTGCCTACACACACAAACAAACTTTTGATATATCAATACTTCCATATGGATATACTTTTCTTCCCCCAAACACTAACACACTCACCTCGTTGAGAATCTTGAAGGACTCTTTTATGGCTTTCTTCACCTTTCCTTCACCTTTCACCTGCAACTCCTCCACCAAAAGTTTAAAGTGCTAAAAATAAATAGGATGGATGAGTACAGAAAATATTAAAATCTCAGAATTCACTGCTTTGCGCAAGTAAACAAAACGTTACCTCACGGTTATCCAGGTCGGCCTGTACCAGAATGCCTTTAAAACAGGGCTCTACATACCGGACGTAATCACTGTACTAAAAATAGAGAAAATATTAGTAAAATATTAAAATGTTATTATTAATATTAGGTGTAAAAGTCATGTAAACAGGTACCAGTGCTTACATCTCTGTGTTGATAATGACGACCAACCAATTCTATTATACAATGATGAATACTAACAGTACAATTTAATATAAAGTGTACCATGATACAAAGTATCCAAGAAACATAAAAGTTTGTTAGATGCTGATTTATACAGAATGTCTCCATAATCAATGGTTGGCATAAAAGTGGCAGAAACTAATCTTCTTTTTGCCTCAAATGAAAATCAGGGTTTATTTCTGTAATAGAACCTCAGCTTTAGCAGTTTTGTCCGTAATTGATTAACATGGGTTTTAAAAAATTTTATATTTATATTCTACCTCAATTATAGTCCCTGTAAACTTTTGAGTGATAGCTGATTTGACACTTGCTTCTTTGATCTTAAAAATAACATGGCTTTAGTTCTCGTTATGTTCAAAGTCAGGTTTTTAGGTCACAAAAACTCTATTGCACAACATAAAAAGTACTCTGTAGTGAGGACACAGCTTGGTGTATTTTAAGTGCACCACAATAAATCAATTAAAATTAACATTATTAATATTAAAATCAAAACAGGTCCCAAAACAGAACCCTGAGGAACACCCCTCAAAATCTGCAATAGTGTAGAGGATTTCTGTTCTTACCGCAATGACGTTGACAAAGTCGTTTTCGCCAAGTGTGTCTAGAATGGTATTGATGGTGTGTTTAGCAATGGTGAGCCTCAAACCCTTCATACTTCCGCTAATGTCCACAGCGATGATGATGTCTTTGGGGGACGTGGCTGCCTGGATGTACCTGAGAAGGAGAAAAAACTAAAATGTAGTTTTATTTTTTAATTTTTACTAAATAAAGTATAAATATTAGATGAAAAACCTTAACTGAAAGGGATAGTTCACACAAAAATGAAAATTCTGTCATTAATTTTTCACCCTTATGTTGTTCCAAACCCATAAGTCTTTCATTCATCTTTGGAACACTAATTAAGATATTTTTGTTGAAATCCAAGAGCTTGCATAGACAACATCGAAACAGACACGTTCAAGGCACAGTAAGATTGTAAGGACTTTGTTAAAATATTCCATGTGACATCAGTGATCCAACCTTAATTTTATGAAGCTACAAGAATACTTTTTTATGTGCAAAGAAAATAATATAAAAAATAGTTTAAATAACACTAGCTTAGATGACCACTGACAAACAGTCGAGACCTTTCACAGTAATAATTCCTCAACCAGATAACAGTGTGTGAAATCTCATCTACGTAATGTTCTGAGAGAAGGAAGTAATGAGATCACCATAAGAAGGTGACAGAGAGCTGAAACTTACATTACTGAACATTATAGTAGTAGTCTGCTAAACACCTTTTTTAATTAACTTGTGTTTATTTAACTTAGTATGTAACAGAACTACTCAAATTACATATAAGCAACACAGTGATCTGTTCAGATAGAGGAATGTAACACAAGACAACGGGTCTGTACTCCACGTTCATTACTGCTAACGGGATTGTGAGCATTAGCTGTAATAGCGTTAGTCCTGGCAGAAGGTGTTTGAGGAAACTGGGCAGATGCAGCAGTTAGTCACGGAAAGGAATCAAGATTAAAATCTTGCACTGAGATCAGACCTGCTGCTTCTTGACCCTGGACTGCAGCCAAATCACTAATCTTGATGTCCCTTTAAGTTCTCAGTGGTTAATAGAGGTGAAAAAACAGCTATCACAAATCAGTAGTCCATCATTTGTCGCAGGTTTGAACCTATACTACCATGACACATTTTTACGATGCTGTGTCAGATTAAATATTTGTAATTGATATTTAATAATATTTAATCAACACATTCAAAGACTCACCAGTTGCGATTCCTGCCATCAAAAGTGACGACTCCATTTTCATCAGGTGTCCACTTGATACCTTAAAGAGTGTAGAAATCATTATGATTACAGTCTAATCTCCATGAGAGAAAGAAGGATTTCTGTGTTCATATATGTAACTGGGAGGCTTGAGTTTATCGGGTTTCAATAGTGTGATGACATGATGATGAATAGGAGAGGCAGAGCGAAGAGTCTGAGTCACTGTCACCACTAATTACACCAGTAATTCGATGTCAGTCAGACTTCCAGCTCTCTTTCAGAGAAATGCATGTTTTGTGTCGTAACCTGCAATATTGCATTTAAAGGAGTAAGGCTGTTGTGTGAAGATTACCAGGGTAAAGTCTGAAAAATCCTGTTGAGCTGCCGAAGTACTGCCAGGTTAGAGTCGGGTCTTTCTCAAAGTTACTGGTGAAGATGTCATTCAGCGCTTCTGACATAAACACCCCGTTCAGAATATCAGGATCTGAGAGACACAGAGAGATTTGCTTTATCTTTTTGTAATCAGGGATGAAAATAAACCAATTCATTTCTGCATCTCACCTTTGTTATAGACATTGGTGGGCACTTGTACGACACTTTGCTGGGTATTGACAGGCAGTTTGTTGAAGTGTTCGTTCTCCTCCAGAGGAAATTCGCCCCCCAGCTCTACAAAGTTCCCATCCTCATCCAATGTGTTAATCATCATGGAATTGTAATAATCAAACTGCAGAAGAACAAGTGTATTTGAGTATAGACTGAGGGATTGAGGGGATAGATGGAAGAATGAATAGATGGCTCACCCCTAATGTTGCATTATATTCATGATAAAAATCTGCATCCTCCACTGTCTCTGCCATTCTCTATACATAAAGCATAAAAATATAAATTAGTAGATCACCCTCTTATTAAAAACAGATATAATTATTTTGATAGAATTTTACAACTGTTCAGAGCATTATGATAAAACACTGATATCTCTGACCTTGACCGATTTCATTTTTCTGCCCAGCATGTTCTCCATTTCTTCAGCAAATTCCTTCACCATCTTTAAACCATCCACTTCCTGCATCTTGACTATGGGCTCCACATCTTTATATTTCTACACACAGACACATATACATTTACTTAAATAAAAGGTGGGTTAGTGTATAATAAATCTAATTAGCTTTACCCCATTCACATGGGGCGTCAACGTTAACGCTCTTCATTTACTTTGAATGGAGTGACGTCAAGTGTTGCCGCACTAAATTATGGGTCAGCTGTACTGTGTACTGTGTACTTTTCAAGCGCCAATGCAGGTGTCAACCAGTCAGATCGCCTGTATATAGCAAATATACCCAATAAATAGAGCCAGTCCTGTTCGGTGCAGACGCTGGCCAATCAGCGTGAAGCTTCTGTGAAGCGTTAATGCTGACGCCCCCGTGTGAATGGGGCATTACCCTACCCCTAAAAGATCAGTTTTTCATAAAAAAAAAAAATAATAATATGTATTTGCAGATTTAAAGGGATAGTCCACCTAAAAATGAAAATTACCCCATGATTTACTCACACTCAAGACATCCTAGGTGTATGTGACATTCTTCTTTCAGACAAATACAATTAGAGTTAAATTTAAAAATGTCCTGGCTCTTCCAAGCTTTATAATGGCTGTGAATGTGTGTTGAGATTTTGAAGCCCAAAAAAGTGCGTCCATCCATTATAAAAAGTGCTCCACACAGCTCCAGGGGTTAATAAAGGCCTTTTGAAGTGAAGCGATGTGTTTGTGTAAGAAAAATATCCACATTTAAAACTTTATAAACGTAACGTAAACTCCGGTGAGAATATGCTAGTCTCACAAGAACCAAGTTTTGTTTACAGCAAAGGAAAACCAGTCTTTTTTGGCTTATGTCTAAACAACATTTTTAACATTTTTCTTTACAAATCCTCATTTTGTACTTATGAGTTGTGACCAGTGTTTTGTTTTGCATTCATCACTTCTGACCGGAGCTTACGTTATGTTATACACCATCCGTTGGAACGCCACTCTCTCGTAAACGCGCATATGACAGTATGCGGAAACTAGAGATTACATTTATAAAGTTTTAAATATGGTTATTTTTCTTACACAAATGCATCACTCTGCTTCAGAAGGCCTTAGAGTCGTGTGGAGTACTTTTTATGATGGATGAATGAACTTTTTTGGGCTTCAAAATCTCAACACCCATTCACTGCCATTATAAAGCTGTGAAGAGCCAGGACATTTGTTTAATGTAACTCTAACTTTTAAAGTAACTCTGTATTCGTCTGAAAGAAGAAAGTCATATACACCTATGATGGTTTGAGGGTGAGTAAATCATGGTGTAATTTTCACTTTTGGGTGAACTATAGCTTTAAATAATAATAATAAGATGATGAAGAATAATTCTTTTATTTCATAAAGCACCTAGGTCACTTTACAATAACAATAACTACAATAGGCAGTAACAAAGAAGAAAAAAAAAGAACATGAAACTATACCTACAGAGGAACTATGATAAGCATCACAACAATTCACAGTCTATTTCTGTAATCATAAATGATGTTTCTAGGACAAAAGCTTTGCAGTGCGCTGTTGAAGTCAGAATTCAGAAAACAATAAACAGCAGATCACTCTGATAACCGCAAAAGCAAAGGCCAAGTTCTAGATCATTGTTCAGTATCAAAGGCCAATGGGAGCTGAATCTCAATCTGTGTCCAAAGCAATGAGTCCTGCCCTCTGCCCGTATAGGCCAGGAGGAAACAGGAGGTCAGACAGGGATAATCCACCTCCACACAACACTGTAAGAGTACCATGAGCTTAGATTAGAGACACAAAAACAAAAGGGGAAAAAAAGAAAGAAAAAGAATAGAGGGAGGAGGAGATGCAGCAGTCTCGGAAGGTTAATCCTCTTCCTGCCTTACTGTTTAGGCACATCCTGCTGTTGTGCTACACTAATAAAGGCCCTTAAGGTGAAAGAACGCCCACATATTCAGGTCAGATATAAACTGGTCGTTATACAACTCTCTGGTAGGCAGATGGGCTGCTTGTAGGCTGGCACCGGGTCTATGGTTAACAGTACAAAGTAATGTTAATTAGAGTGTAGTGTAAATTTAAACAGATGCCGGATAACTCGACACAGCTGCATGTGACATTTACTAGCAGTTTAGTGATTTACGGATAAAACCTGCTTCCTCTGCAGATTATCAGACAATAGCGGAAATATCCCTGATTGCTTTGGGGGTAAAATCAGATTTTCATCTTCTACTGTCTCTATAGACAAACCTTCTGTAAGAGTTGAGCGCCTGAGTATCTGTTCGACAAGGCCGAAAGCTGTTTTCCAAAGGTCTCGGCCCACTGTTGAACCCTGTTCAGAATACCAACAGAAAAGCATTAGACATCTTCCTTACATTTTAAAATTAAATCCGAGGGCTCTCTGACCCTGTATAGACAGCAACGCAACTACCACGTTCAAGGCCCAGAAAGATAATAAGGACATCGTTAAAATAGTCCACGTAACATATGTGGTTCAAATTTAATTTTATGAAGCTATGATAATACTTTTGTAACATGGTACTGTGAACACACATCCAAGACTGACACGGAAGAGTAGAAATTGTTGAATAAAGTCGCTATTTTTGTTTTCGTAGCTTCATAAAATGAAAGTTGAACCGCTGATGTCACATGGACTATTTTAACGATGTCCTTACTACCTTTCTGGGCCTTAAAACGTGTCCATTGCGTTGCTGTCTTTGCAGGGACAGAAAGCTGTTGGATTTTATCAAAAATATCCTAATTTGTGTTCCAATGATGAACGAAGGTCTTACGGGTTTGGAACAAACCGTGAGTAATTAATAAAGCGGAGGATTTCAGGCTGCCGTCATCAACTGATAGTGAGAGAAATCATTGTTAACGAAAACCCTGGGTCACAATTTTATGCTTTTGCTCTGTTAGTGTGACCACTAAAGATTTTAAGCTTATTAAGGTTTGTGTTGGTGTTTTCTATAGTTCTGACTTTCAGGAATTAAATTAAGTCTGTTCAAACAGGCTGTGTGTGTGGATTTTGAGTGAATGTTGCCAGTGGAGGTTAAGCTTTGGCTTACAGTATTTTGGCTTTATACAAGGGAGGACAGGAGGTGTGCAGGTCATGACCTGCAAGCATTAAGATTAGATTTGGAGAAATACTGCAGTTCTGCACAAGGAATCAAAAGAGTGCTATTATTGGTTCATCTGCTTGCTTTGAGTTTCTATATAAATGTCTGAGGGTAAAATACAAGTGTGAGATATTTTGTTGAACTTAGCAATAAAGAGCCTAAAGCTTTCTCTTACATTGTGTAGATTTTGTATTCATGGGGTTGTTGGCATGTTAAAGCATGATGGCTAAACTTGTGCAGAGATGAATTGAACTCACGTCTCGGGCGATATCCTCATCTGAGCTTGTGTTTGGATGCTCCAACTTGAAAACAGCACCCAGAGCAGTGTGATGCTCCTCATCCTACCCATCAACCCCTACCACGTGCATAAAACAGCAGTGCGTATGATCTCCAGCTCACCGGATCCTGAAGACAGACCGTGTGCGGTAATCCCAACCTAGTCTTGATATTAGATCGCATCCAAAAGACACTCCGGAAGCTTCAGAAGTGTGTTTTTGGGTGACACAAAAAACTTCCCAGAATGTTCTTCTGAAATAATGACCTCCGGCTTCGTTCTCCCCATTCCTGATCATCCCCCCTTGATGTTTACATCTCATCCTTCCATAATTCTCTTCTCATCATCGCTCTTTCTTCCGCTAAGAGTCCCACCGATGATGTCTTCACTCGGACTGACTGGCCAGCTGGCAACTTTTGCAGTTCCACCTGTCTTTCGGTTTCCCTCACCCTCATCTTATGTTCAACGCAGCTGGGAGGAAGTGAAACAGAAGCAGATACGCTCACACACTGAGTTTGCCCTCCCCACTATGATAATCCACATGGATTACTCTTCACTCCCACATTGGGGGAGAGAGACAGAGAGCGAGAGACGTAGAAGATCTGGGGTGGGTGAGGGGCAGATGTATTGGAATAGAGAGATAAAGTAAAAGAGAAAAGGGTGAGCGAGAGGAGGATTATTAGTGTTTCTGGAGGCAGCCCTGGTCTGTTCAGTCAGAAAGAAGGAAAACTAAACTCCTTTTGGACATTGAAGCCACACTTAAAATGTATGAATGTCACTGCACAAGCTGCAAACAAATGATGCTTGATATTTACTCAACTTAATTTTCTTAAATTTCTCAGCTTAAACAACACGTCCCAACGTGATTTTTAGACCATGTACACTACCGAAAGTTTAGAGTCAGGTTTTTTTTTAGAAAAGAAATTAAAGAACTCTCTTATGCTCTCTAAGGCTGCATTTGTTTGATCAGAAACAGTAAAACACTAATATTTTGAAGTTATTGCAATTTAAAATAAATGTTTTATATTTTAATATATTTAGGGGCCAAGTACCAAAGGTGCTTAGGCACTTATTGTATCTGTTTTCTTATTATTATTTCTTTTCTCCATCTGCTCTGGGAGTCTATGGCAGCCCATAGAACCGCTTACGGGAAGTTATGAAATCGTTGTGTTGCTGGATGTAATAATGAACATAGTGGTCGTCATTTACTCTCGGCATCTGAGCTGCTGAAAATGCAGTGGATTACGTTTGTTTGTGAAGGGAATGCGCCTCCCGATCTACATAAATGCGTCTATGTTCACGCAAATCATTCGTGATCCAGCTTCACCTACAGCAGAAGTGAGTATAAGGGTTTTTTATAAATCTCTGCAATCACCTTTACTAATAATGTGCAAGTTTCGCTGCTAAATACGCTAAATGCAGCTAAACTAAACAATCTCTCAAAGCAGCTCGTTACTCCACAGAGAGTAGAGAGGGGCGGGGCGAGCAGAGCTCATTTGCATTTAAAGGAACAATCCCTCAGAATGGGATGATTTTTGCAGACCTCATTTTGACAAGGTAAAAAGGGTGTTGTTTTACACAACCATTGAGAATTTTTAACCAAAGTATATTATAGACTTTTCATTAAGACCCTAAAGAATCATATTAACTTGTGGAAAATGGGCATCCGATGACCCCTTTAAAGGTCATTGCACACTGAGTCCAAAATTTTCGTATGCGTTTTTTCGTATTCGTCATCCTTTTCTGTCAAAATGCTTGTTACGGATGCGAAAACGCAGAAAATCTAACCTGATTTATGACGGACAAAAATTTTGGAGGCAGTGTGTAAACGTGATTGACACAACATAAGGTCGTATTTATTTTTTAACGTTCGAAAATTTCAAACAAAAATTTTGCTTGGCCCCTTAATTGCTGCTTGCAGCTATATTTCAAAATGTAATTTATTCCTGTGATTGCAAAGCTGAATTTTCATCAGTCACTACTCCAGTCTTCAGTGTCACATGAGCCTTCAAAAATCATTCTGATATTCCGATTTATTGTCAATGTTAAAATAGTTATGCTGATTAATATTTTTTTAAGAACTTCAGTATTCTTTAATAGATTTAAAGCATTTATTTGGAAAATAAATCTTTTGTACCATTTTTTTTTTACTGTCATTTTTAAAGTCTACTGCAGGGATAGGCAGCATCACTCCTGGAGTGCTGATGTCCTGCAGAGTTTAGTTCCAACCCTGAAAAAACCCCTCACCTGCCTATAGCCCTAGTAATCCTGAAGACCTTGATTAGCTGTGTTTGATTAGAGTTGGAACTCTGCAGGTCATCGGCACTCCAGGACCGACGTTGCCCAAGTGTTCACACAAGTCTGATTCATCACATTATGAAATTATGCTAATTTTTGTACTGTAAAAAGTGTCCAAATATTTTTGTCTTCACTTAATGTCTTTTTAAAAAGATCTTTAAAAAAAAAAAAAACTCAACAAACTTCCTTTTTGTGAAATAAAATGGGCTTTTACTCTTACTTCAAAACAACCATCTATCCTCCAGTGAAATCTCATTTAAATTTAATAACGGCAGTATGATTTTAATAACAACTACATCACTGAACTACATCATCCTGCTTTATTTTAGGCACTAGTAAAACAGTCCACATTCTTTTTCCTAAAACACGCATGCACTAGATTGTGAGTGTCAGTGTCCAGATGTCACGCTCTAGATTTTTCCCACTGACCCAGTTAGTATAAATAAGAGCTTCCATCCTCCAGACAGATACACACCTGCACTGAGTGTGTGTGTTTGTGCTTGCAGATGTGAGCTGAGGATTTCAGTCTTGTGACAGTGAAGATTGACGCAGTGACAGTGATTACAGAATGACGCATTTTATACTGCAAGAGAGGATGATTTTAAGCTTTATTGCACAATGCTTTTTTTTTATTTATTTTTTTTTTTGAGAGTGATTTTTAGGAACAATGCAATGTTTATATATATATATATATATATATAATCCACGTAACATGCATATAAGAACTTTTTTTTTTTAGTCTGCACTCAAGTACATATTCCTTTTCAAAACCTGCATATAGAAGGCAACCTACTTTTTTCAGCATATTCTTATTCATAAATACTCCATGTCTTAACCAGGCATCTGGCTAGGACACTTATGAATTATTTTTGATTTGTTTTATGTTTGTGTATTAGTGTTATTAAGTCTTGGCGTACAACTCCATTATCTAAATGTCAGGACTCTACAGATGTCAAATATACACGCTGATATACGCACATATAAACCAATCTATAATTACTGACTTAAATAGAGTACAAAAACCCTTGACGGGATACACACATGCATGCAGTTCTCCCTTGTTTCCTGTATTAAAACTGCTGTGCTGTAATATGAATATGTAATATTGTGTGAATGAAATAAACCATGGAAATTAGGTGAATCCAACACAGTCGAGCATGAAGGTTACGTTTAGCATCTTTCACCCGTAACTGCAGCACGTGCACTCCTGGCAAGACTCCGGCTGTTGGCATGCTTATTTAGATTAAACCTCTTATTTGAGATTGCTTATGAGTTCATCAGCACTAATGCTTATGATAGCTGCTCGCTCATAAATCCACACAATCAGTTATTAACTGGAGATACCGGATGGCTGCAGGATGTCTAGTTAACAGAGTTCCCACAGCTTTTGAGCAATGAAATACCATGACTTTTCCAATCGATGGTAATTACTGGATAATGATTTTATTTTGTATGTCAGGTAAAAACTATTATGCTTATTAGTGTACAAATGTTGATAATAAAGCAAAACAAAACTTCTGAGATGTTTTGAATTGATGGAGCACTATATAAGATATTAGGATACTAGCAAGTATCTTTATATTTGGATAAGCTGGATAAGATTTACGCTCTATTGAAACGGCCATCAATTTTCGTTTCTAACCTGACTTTTGAAATGTATTCTGAAACAGGTTTCAAACATAACAGATCCATGCGTAGCATGTCTAATTGTAATAAGTCAATACATTAGCATGATTAACTAGAAAACCAGAACATACACTATATGGGGTGTTGGGATATTATTTTAATAGAAAAACAAATGGAAGAAAATAAAATTGTCAACTTGTTTTAAGTTTGACACGCCAATTGGGAAACACTGATGATACGGTCTTTTTTCTTTTTTTAAAAAAAATGGAACCAAAAAATATTGCAGCATGTTGATATAAGAACAGAACCATAGAAAAATAGAATATATATATGTACACTTTGCTTGAATATTTAAACAAAATCATTGTCATTTGAAAGTGTGACTAAAATTAACTATTTAACTGCTGGTTTGTACAGAAATTAGGGCAGTTTCTGCCTGTGTCAAATGTGATATGAAGATGCTAGAAATCAAGACTTGTTTGTCATTTATCATGTTGAAGCTAGGGTCCTGTTTTTTCTTTCTTTTTGGGTCTGTTTAGAGGATAAAAATCCCTTCATAAAAAAAAAAGAATGTCTTTCCACTCAGATTTTAAAGGAGTAGTTCACTTCCAGGGCAAACATTTACGGATAATGTACTCACCCCGTTGTCATCGAAGATGTTCATGTCTTTCTTTCTTCAGTCGTAAAGAAATTGTTTTAGGATTTCTCCATATAGTGGACTTTGAGTTGCCCGCGAGTTTGAACTTCCAAAATGCAGTTTCGAAGCAGCTTCAAAGGACTCTAAAAGATCCCAGCCAAGGAATGAGGGTCTTACCTAGTGAAACAATCGGTCATTTTCTAAAAAAAGTTAAAATTTATATACTTTTAAACCTCAAATGCTCATCTTTTCTAGCTCTGCCATGCGTATGCGTACTCTGTGCATTCCCGTTCAAGACAGTTGACAGCATTCCCGTCAAAAAAAAACAACTCCCATCTCATTTTCTCCTCCAACTTCCAAATCGTCCTACATTGCTGTTTTACCTTTTGTAAAGGGCATTTGACCTTTGCACATTCACTTTGTAAACACTGGGTCAGTACCTCTGCAGCAATGTAGGACAATTTTAAAGTTGGAAAAGAAAATGGGATGGAGGTTTTTCAACATATCCTAACTGTATTGAACCGGAATGCACAGAGTACACGCAGAGATAGACCAGCATTTGAGGTTTAAAAGTGTATACATTTTTATTTTTTTTAGAAAATGACCAATTGTTTCGCTAGATAAGATCTTTATTCCTCGTCTGGGATTGTTTAGTGCCCTTTGAAGCTGCATTTAAACTGCATTTTGGAAGTTCAAACTCACAAGCACCATAGAAGTCCACTATATGGAGATAATTCCTAAAATGTTTTCCTCAAAAAACACAATTTCTTTACGACTGAAGAAAAAAGACATGAACATCTTGGACGACAACTGGGTGAGTACATTATCTGTTCATTTTTGTTCTGGAAGTGAACTACTCCTTTAACATACAGCACATGTCTTGCCCTGTTGTCTAAAAGATAAATGTAAAATCCATAAAATTCTTCTTTAAGAAAATACTAAAATACTTAAGATTGCCCCTTGTGTACAACAGTCAAATTCAAAGCTGATAGGACATTCAGATCATTCAATTTAGAATATGAAGATCACACAATTTGCAATCAAACTGGTTTTCCTGTTGTGAATCTGCCTGAATTATTGGATGCTACATTCAGAATAGGGTAGTCCTGAGATGGGATGCCAATATGGGTTCAGAGCATGAAAGCTGCATGTACGTGTACACGTGTCCAGATGGTGTTCCTGCTTCAGAAAGGTTTTGAGCTGGAGTCTGTAGCTAGGCGGGAGACATATGCTTCATAGATGGTGTCCAGGAATGAGGCATCATTCTGTGAATCACAGAAAGAGAGATTAGAGGTAGAGCAGCAATCACTAAAATATTGGTGCATCTCTAAATTATATTATAAATACTGCAGTAATACAGATAGACATGTGTTTGGTTCTGACCTTGATGAGGTGGAGCAGCGTGGCCTGTAGCTGAGTCTTGCTAAGTGCTCTGGGTTCAGCTGGTTCTGGTTCTGCTCTTGTTGCTTTAGTTTGGGTGAACACGCTGGGTGACAAAAGGAGGGTGGGGGCTACAGTCGCTGGGATACGCTGCGGTGAGCTCACCTGTACCTATACAAATTAAATCACAGGTTATAGGTAGGATGCTGCTGTAGAATGACTCCCTTTATCTGAGAGGAACATAAAGGGAACAGATCAGAATAACTGAAAAAGATTTATTTTACCTGTGTCGAATTGTTTTTGCTGAGACTGGGGCTGCTGGTGGTCAAACTGGGCTGTAGGAGCTCTTGTTCCTGCTGCACCAATGTGAGCCTCTGCAGAAGCTCATGTGGCGACACCACGTTCCCCGCCATTCCAGCAGGAGATGCTTTGTTTGGGACATAGAGCAGGTGCTGAGCTGGGCCCAGCCCTGAGGCTGTAGCCTTAGGGTGGATTTGGGCCCCCACCCCACTTTCTCCCTGATTTAACTGTAAGGAAGGCATCCCCGGAGTCCCTGCCACAGGAAGAGGGTTCATTAGCAGTTTTTGTATTGGGTCAGGCTGGTTTTGGACTGCCCCGTTTTCACACAAACGGCTCTCTGGGGATTCAGAAAGAGGCTGCAGCAGCGAACCAGACATGAGCTTGTGGATGGCTGGACAGTGCTGCATGGGGGTGTTGGACACCACAGCGCCACCTGCGGGAGAAGGGTCGTCGTAAGATAGTGAGCGGGCCACTGCTGACCGCGTTGGACCCATTCTGTTGACAGCTGAAGTGGGCTGTGGCGAGACAGAGTCCGGTTTTAATTGAGCACCGAACAAAGTGACAACCGAGAGGTGCTTTGAATCCATCTCTGGATCCTAAGAGAGAGTGAAAGTTTCTTTATATTTAAGCATTTAAATATTACTCTTGTATTATGTCTGCTGTGTCACAAACATGCTGAATTAGCGTATTCACACCTGCTGTGTTTGTCCCTGAATGTGTGCGTCCTGTGCTGGTTTGAGGGGAATAGGTTTGATCAAATGGGGGTTTCCATAAATGACACCACCACTGCCAATTTCTTTCGGCTCGCTGAGTTTTCCCTAAAAAGAAAAGGAAGAAAACTCAAGCAGGAGAAATGTATAGTGCACTGGTGACCTCTAGTGCGTACGAAGGACCTTAATACTTGTGTAAGGAAAAACAAGATGTTAAAGAGATAATTCACCCAAAAATGAAAATTCTGTCATTAACTACTCACCCTCATGTCGTTCCAAATCCCAAAGACCTTTGTTCATATTCAGAACACAAATTAAGATATTTCTGATGAAATCCAAAGGGCTTTCTGACCTTGCATACACAGCAACACAACCACCATGTTCAAGGCCCAGAAAGGTAGTAAGCACATCGTTAAAATCAGGGTTCCCACACCTTGGTCAACTTCAAATTCAAAGACCTTTCAAGGACTTTCCAGGTCCAGTACCCTCAAATTCAAGGACTTAATGTGGTGACACATTTCAAGTGAGAGCAATGTTACATGGCGTTACCTTGTAAGATACATTGTTACAGTTTTCATGTGTCAAACACAACTATGCCAACAGCATATTTTTATTTATTTTTGGCCATATGACAGAGATCTGATATTCTGTTTGTTGTATTTCTGTTTTGCATAAAACTAAAAAATATTCGGCTCTCATCTGGCCAAGTGACGATCCTTTGGATCAATCATTTTCCAGGCATCACGTTTCAGCGGTTTCAGCCTATTTTTGCAATGTTTCACAGTGTGTCTGTGAAACGTTGAGGTACCATCATAGTAGTTTCATGCGTGCGTGAATATCATGCCAACGCACAACAAAAATGTGGGTAACTAACGTAAATCAAGCTAGCCAGTATGCATATGCCACAACATTTTGGCGAAATTCCAAAAAACTTCTTGCACAAAACAAATTCAAACACTTTCACGAACATGTATCTATGTGTGTTTATTTTCAAAAACTTTCCAGGGCCTAGAATTTTTTTTTTTTTCTTTTTTTTTTTTTTCAGATTCACAAACTTTCAAGGATTTAAAGGACCCATGGGAACCCTGTAATATAGTCCATGTGCCATCAGTGGTCCAACTGTATTTTCTGAAGCTACGAGAATATTATTTGTGTGCAAAGGAAACAAAAATAATGACTTCAACAATTTCCTAACTTAAAAATTCTCATAGCTTCACAAGATTTAGGTAGAACTACGGCTCTCACATGGACTATTCTCAAACTACTTTTCTGGGCCGTTTGAACGAAGATTAACAAAGGTCTTATGGATTTGGAACGATATGAGCAATAAAAGACAGAATTTTTAATTTTTGGTTGAACTATCCCTTTAAGACATATGTGTCACCTTGTCATAGTCATCTCGTGCTTTAGTGAGCATCTGCATTATATCCACACCCTGCTCTGCAGATCGTGGAGAGACAGAGCCAATTGCCATTTGTGGCTGTAACTGCTGTTCCAGCCCTGCCAAACTGAAAAGCATAAAGAAAGAATGAGTGTGTGTTTGTGAGAAAGCCAGAGCTAGGGTTGGAAAACTTTTTTTTTTTTTTTTTAATACAGAAACCAATAGATGGTAGTGACATGTGGTTTTGTTAACAGCTTTTGAACATCTGCCAAATGAAACAAATCATTAAAATACTCAGAGTGTTTCCTCTGTTAGAAAAAGAACAAAATAACAAAGACAAGTTGTAAGTTTGATGTTGGAACTTGGTATTATGAGATAAAAAGATCAGGGGTGTCCAATCCTGTTCCTGGAGAGCCACCTCCCGGCAGAATTTAGCTCCTGCTCTAAATAAAGACACTTGAACCAGCCAGTCGTATAACTAGAAACTTTTAGGCATGCAGGTGTGTACCTGGGATTGGACACCTCTATGCTAAGTCATATAAAGACAGCATTGTTTTATTGCATTGTCCTCACTGGTTGCAGCAAGACCAGTGTAGCCTGATTTGGGAATGAATTAATCTTATAAGTAGACTCTTGTAATGAATAAGTCTTGAATCAATTTTAAATTTGTGTAATTTTAATTATTGAAATGTGTTTAATATGTTTGATTCCTCATCAGCGTACTAGAAGAATCAATAAGGGAATTAAGGAACTGCAATCATTAAATTAAAAACCAGAATTAAAAGTTGTGTGAGTTGCAGATGGAGGAGAAACTCACTTCTTCATGAGCTCAGCTATACGCTGACAGTCTTCTTTATCATAGAACCAGATGCCGTAGATGGACACTGCAAAATAAAAACCATACATATATACATATTAATATTAACTGTACTCAAAGATTCAATCATAAGGAAATATAAATGTTTAATACAGCAGTGGAAAAGGAGCACTGAAACTGACAGCATACATGCACTTACAGTGCCATCATACATGCATACACACTCTCTACTCTAGCTGACATTCCTTTCCCAGAAAATCCAAACTCCCAAGTGCCCAGGCATAACTGGAGCCAACTGCTGTTCCAGGACACCAAAATGTCTTTAAAGACCAAGATGAAGTCTTCAGATGTTTGTATCAACAGTCACGGTTCTAAAGAACAACCGTATTAGGAACAATAATAGAGATTTCAGTGATAAGCTCAGACTGTGGTTCCTCATGAACTAAACTTAGAGCCTGGTGCTGACAGCTGAATAGGACCTGTTCCATTCACCTCCAGAAGTAGCTGAGAGATAACAAAACCCAGGGCAGCAAAAGAGAAGAGAGAGAGAAAGAAAAGGCTGGTGCTGTATCCACAACCGTTCATTCTCAGAGCAGAGAGCACCACACGGGTCAGCGCCTGGGGAAAAAACCCCAAACAAAATACTGCCTGGGAACCAAAGAACACAACTCTCTGAGAGAGAGCGAGCGAGCGAGCGAGCAGGGGGAGGAGAGAAACAAGGACAGAGAGGGATAAGAGGACATTGCGAATGCTTTTGAAGTTGAACTTAGCAAAACACAACAAAGAGAAAAGAAAAACAGACCCGAACCGCACACCCTCGCTCGTGTCAGACAGAGTGCAGGAGCGTTCGCGGCATGTTTTACTGAATGGAGCGGAATCCACACTCGCTGTGAGGAGACGGTGAACTTCTGACCAACTTCGAACAGACCAAAGCATCAATCAGCCGAGGATTCAAATCTCAGAAAGAGAAAAAAGAAGATGCTGCGGGGGCTGTTCAGTCGGCGCAGGCTGAAGCACGAGCGACTGAAGGAGGAAGTGGAGGTGCGGTTCAAAGGGAAGCTGGTGTCGGAGAGAGAGTTGGGCTACTCGTTCGTGCGGCCAGGAGGTAAGAGCTTTGTATACGCAACAGTCCGGCTGAAAGTCTCCAGCTACACAGTCACAAATCACAACCACAACACTGCGTTTGTTTAACAGACGAGCTGACAGAGTCCAGCACCCTCTGCATATGAGTAAAAGCGATGTGTTTAAGATCGACAGTGTAGGTCTTACTTCCTGTTGTCTGAAACTTAATTAATAGTGTTTGTAAAAGCATTATTATTGCCCATACTAAGTATTCAACTATTAACAAAGAACTGACAAGTAACTCTTGCACAGTTTGTGCTACAATACCTCAAATCATGTGGTTTGTTGAGAAAAGGTGTACTGTAAGTCTCCAGACTTAGTTTTAATTTAGTGGATAACATAACATGGAAAAGATTCCTTGCATGTACATTAAAGGAGGAATGAGTCTAAAATCTGGCAACGCACTTCCGCTTCAATCAGCCAAATGTCAGTGTTTTTTTTTTTTTTTTTTTATAGGATTTTGGTCAGATGCCTAAAATGAGGTCTCAAGACATTTCTGCATTTTATTCTGACAAAAAGTACCTAATATCTAATATCTCACATTTGTGATTTAAAGGGATAGTTCACTCAAAAATGAAAATTCTGTCATTCATTACTCACCCTAATGTCATTCCAAACCTGTAAGACCTTCATTCATCTTCGGAACAATAAGCTATTTTTGAAAGCTTTCTGACCCTGCATAGACAGCAACACGACTACCACCTTCAAGGCCCAGAAAGGTAGTAAGGACATTGATAAAATGGTCCATGTGACATCAGTGGTTTACTTGCAATTTTATAAAGCTGCTTCTTTCAACAATTTCTTCTTTTCGGTGTCAGTCTTTGATGCACATTCATGACATAACCATAAATAAAGTCATTATTTTTTGTTATCTTTGGACTATTTAAACAATGTCCTTACAATCTTTCTGGGCCTTGCACGTGGTTAGTTGCATTGCTGTCTATGCAGGGTCAGAAAGCTCTCAGATTTCATCAAAATATCTTGATTTGTGTTCCGAAGATGAACAAAGGTCTTCCAGGTTTGAAATGACATAACGGTGAACCATGCCTTTAAGATTTTACGTATCTTGAAACTGATGGCTGACGGAGACATTAAACTGTTTCGATACCACAAACAGTAACAACAACTTAATATTGATATTGTTTACTACTCTACTTTTACTGTGATTATACTTGCCATCTTGCAAACTATTCTACCTCAAACTTTCCAACATTAAAGTCATGCCACCATAGTGCAGTTACTTTATGGCCTAAATTTATATTTTTACTTATGGCAACTGTACTTAAGATTTCAAAATTCATGAATGTTGTGTTAATTTGTGAAGTGTAAGAATTTGATGCACAAGGCTTATTTTTATCTGCAGTAATCAATGGAAAAGTCCTATTGGCTTTTTGATTAGGAAACCAGGGTGATCTGATTGGTTGGCCTACAAAATGACTTTATATCATTCAGAATTCTATATCATTAAGACTTAAAGGTCCCCTGAAGTGCGTTGAAACATGCAACGTTGCTCTATGTGTGTTCCCTATATAGTGCACTGTGCGCCATTCAACGTACAGAAAACACTAATTCTGTGAATAAATGAATGTTTTCAGCTGCAGCTTCAGCGTCTTTTTATAGTGTAAAGGGCGGGATGCTTTAGATTCTAGAGTTCATTTTGAAAGTTCAAAATTGGGGGCACCATTGAAGTCCACTATATGGAGAAAAATGGAATGTTTTCCTCAAGAAACAATTTCTTTATGACTGAACAAAGAAATACATTGAACATCTTGGATGACAAGGGGTGAGTAAATTATCTGTACATTTTTGTTCTGGAAGTGAACTTCTCCTTTAAGACGAACATATTCATACTAAAAGCCACATAAAATCAATTTTGATTTCATGGGGACTTTAACGTCTCTGGTAGTGCATGATCCTCAGTCATTTAGTGTGTAATGGCCAGTTTTTCTCTGTGACTATTACAAAGTCAGTAAATGTATGATGCTGAGTATCTACAGATCTGTTCAGTTTTTAAAAGTCAGGTAGTTTATTCCAGCCTTTATTGGTGGGCTATTTTGTTTGTAAGCAACTACTCAGAACATCGTAGAATGAGCCAGAACACCTTAGCAATTGCATTACAGCACACTAACAACCACTCAGAACATCTTTACAACCACAGAACAATGCTATGGCTACCACTCAAAACATTCTGATCAACAGTTTGATTGGAGATAAAAAAAAAAAACACTCTCTGGCAAATTCTTCAGTGAAAACATTGGCCAGTAAAATCTCACCTACATTTGGAAGCAGCCAGGATAAATGCTCCCATCAGTCAGTTTGCAGTAGCACAGATTTTCACTGTCACTGCAATGCTCAAACATCAGTTTTGGACTGGCTGAAACATCAAGATCTACAATGATTCATTCAATCAGCCTGAAGTACTTAAGGCTTTTCCGCATGCACTCTATTTGCAGGTCTCTTTATCATGAATTTCCTTGGAAGCCCGTGCATGTGTGCGTGTGAGAGAGGCTTGTTATCTAATCAGGATTGGCTGGTCGGGTCTGTGGTGCTGGCAGGAAACTGGAAGAGAAACACACACACTTCTCTGGACCATATAAGGCACTGTGGCTCTGGGCCCTCTCATGCAGGCAAGCCTGCCAGGGATCTCTGATCTCTCACACACACACAGACGCCAGTCTGACAGCTCGCTCAATTCAGACGCACTTTTACTGCTGTTACTTTTAGGATGGATGCTCACCCTGTGCTCCCTGCCCTGTTTACACCTGGTATTAACATCCGTTTGACACTAGATACTAAATACATACCTAGATGGGGTCCAAAACATTTTGCCCTCAGTCACACACACTATTCATGTCCAGACAGATTTGTGTGTCTGTGTAGGAGTGTGTGTGGACATGTGAGCGATTTGAGCCCTTCAGAAGCATTAAAGCATGGTGCTTGCAACACCTAGGTCATGGGTTTGATTCCCAGAAAGTGTATGAATTGGTCAAAAAAATATAGGATTCATTTATGAAAAACAGCTTGAACATTTAACCAAATCTGCATACTTTTAGCTATGTGTGCAATATTATGCTGCTGTTTGTACTCATATTAGCTTTACTCTGATGCATTTGAGCTTTTTCACAAATAGAGAGACTTACAGCGAGCGTTCCTGTACAGCAGAAATGGATGCTGCAGCTGGAAATCTAAGTCTTTAGTGATGGGTTCGGTCAGGTTGTCCATGCTCAGGCGATTCAGGATGGTGAAGCCGTGCCTGGGGGAGGCAAGCCTGATGGCACAGAAAATTGACATTAAAACTCATGAGTGGGAAACTAAAGCTTATGAGTCTGAAGGACCTAAACAACTGTGAGTGGGTGTTTTGCAGTTTTACTGCAGTTGAGTGTACAGTGTTATATCAGAAGGCTGAGGACTATCATGCAGGTTGTTTCTGTGACCCTAAAGAGCCGCTTTAGATCTCTAGAGCTGTGATTCAGGGTGTGTGTGTGTTGCTTCACTGCTGAAAACATGAGAAAACATACAAACCTGTTATAGACAAACAGGGTTCCCTCCACATCTGTCTTTTCCTGTAGAAAACAAATGCATAAGTTACAAAAAAAAAAAAAAAAATCCAACTGTTCATACAGTTGTCATTAATCTGTATGTCCATTAAAACTGTGTTGATATCATTGTTTACCCATTCATTAGTGGTGTTGTTGAAGGTGTAAAGTGCTACTTGGCTAGCCAGGTCTGTGATGCTGCTGATGTAGGGGTCGAGTCTCTTTAGGGCAGACAGACTCATGGATAAACAGCTCCCGCCGCCGCCACCTGTGCTTGCAGTCATGGCTCCAGTCCTATTCTGTAAATAAAATATATGGTGTTTAAATCTTTAAATAAAACCTTATGCAGATGCCCAAAATTACTATTTACTAAAACATTCAGATACACTACCAGTCAAAAGTTTTTGAACAGTAAGATTTTTAATGTTTTTTAAAAACTCTGAGTCTCTTTGGCTCAGCATGCATTTATCTGATCCAAAATACAGCAAAAGCAGTAATATTGTAAAATATTTTTACTATTTAAAATAACTGCTTTCTGTTTGAAAATATTTTAAAATGTAATTTTAAGCATCATTATTACTTAAGTGTAATAACGTCTTCAATGTTACATGATCCTTCAGAAATCATTCTAATATGCTCATTTGCTGTTCAAGAAACCCCATGTATTATTACTATTATTATCAATATTTAAAACAGTTGAGTACATTTTTTTCAGGATTCTTTGATGAATAGAAAGATACAAAGATCAGCATTTATTTGAAATAAAAAGCTTTTGTAACATCATACACTTTAACATTCAAAAGCTTGGAGTCAGTTTTTTTTTTTTTTTTGAGAAATTATGGAAATAAACACTTTTATTTAGGAGTCTTTTTTTTTTTTTTTTTAGAAATTATAGAAATAAATACTTTTATTTAGCAAGGACGCTTTAAATTTATCAAAAGTTACGATGAAGACATTTATAATGTTACAAAAGATTTCTATTTTAGATAAATGCTGTTCTTCTGAACATTCTATTCATCAAAGAAACCTGAAAAAAATTCTACTCAGCTGTTTCCAACATAATGATAATAATGTTTTTTGAGCAGCAAATCAGAATATTATAATTATTTCTGAAAGATCATGTGACTGTAGTAAAGATGCAAAAAAAATCAGCTTTAAAATCACAGGAATAACACTAAAATATATTCAAATAGAAAACTATTTGAATATTAATCTTTTGCTGTACTTTGGATCAAACAAATGCAGGCTTGGTGACCAGAAGAGACTTAAAAAAAAAAAAAAAAACATTAAAAATCTAACTGCTCAAAATATGTTTTAGTGTATGAACTGAACTCTATACTATACATTTTGTTTTGCAAAATGTTGTAAGTCACCTAATTGTGTCTCGGTAGTCTGTTAAGATACATTTTAATATGAAGATATAAAGTTAAAAAAGTAAAACAAGGCTTAAAACCAATTAGGCATACATACATTTAAATATTGTATAAAAGCAATCCTGTTTAAGTTTATTAAATAAACCAGAGCTGTGAAACTCATTTAACTGATAACTGGCTGATATCATACCAAACAAATGACGTTACATAAGGCCTGTATAAGAGTAGAAATTATTAATACAATAAATAAAGCTTAAAGTTACAAAATAAACTGTATATTCCAAAGCTAATGTGAGTAGCAAGTGTTCCTATGCAGTTGCTAAGTTGTTATTACTGTTTAGCCCGAGCCAAAAGAGCCCAACCCCAAGTCTGCATTTTGTTATGGCCCCTAAATTTGGTTCTGGTCGTTTCTTCATTGTACATTAGGTAGTAAATCCGATCCATAACACAAACTCTGCGGGACGTTTTTACACACCGAAGTTTGCTACTGCGGGTTAGCGGTATGTTCAACACCCCAACCGTGTATAAACAATAGCAATACTGCTGCTTCCCACTATTAACTGAATAATTCATGCCTTCATAAGTTCACAAATGAAATAACTAAGGCCTTGGTTAGCTACTGCTCCCCTGTTATAGATCAGACAGGAGTGAAACTTACCTGCACTTAAAATACCGCAAAAATCCTAAAATTCCTTTAAAACGAGATTCAACTCTGTAAAACAAGACTGAAACACTTTATTACACGTTCCGGTCTCTTGGTGTATATTTTCAATCTTCTGCAAATTAGTAAAACGTTAATATATCGCTTTATATCACTTCTCTAACTCCTGAACAGCTACTGCTCTCGCCATGTTTGCGCTGACAACAAGACAGAACGAGTTGAGCGTTGCGTTTCCGCGCACACAGGAAAAGTAATCGAGGAGCGTGAGCAATCGATGAGCCTGAAGCTCCGCCCCCCTGCAGCTGGCTTGAACTCACCTGAGACCCTCCAAGCCTTTAATTTACATCATGGTCATTGATAGTAATGAAGTGAGCTGACGCTGCAGGGTTTGTGCATCCAGGGGAGCCCTTGAGGTTTTGAAATTCGCTCATCACTGCAGTATTCATCCTCTGGTAGGCATGATTTGAAGTTTTAAGTTTGTTGTTGTTTAGTTAGTTGTTTGTATATTCTTTCTAAAACACACCCTGGTGAAAAAAAAAAAAAAACAGCATATGCTGGTAGGTATGTTTTGATGCTGGGATGCTGGTTAGGTATGTTTTGATGCTGGTCCTTTGCTGGTTTATGCTGGTCCTTTGCTGGTTAGTTTGTGTGTATAGTTAGTTTGTTTGTATATTCTTTCTAAAACACACCCTGGTGAAAAAAAACAGCATATGCTGGTAAGTATGTTTTGATGCTGGGATGCTGGTTAGGTATGTTTTGGTGCTGGTTTATGCTGGTCCTTTGCTGGTTTATGCTGGTCCTTTTTTTTTCACCAGGGCATACATTTCACAGTCCGGAGGACTTTACTGTCCTGCTGCTAAATTAATTGTCAAACCAGTCATTTAAAGGCGCATTCAGGATTTTTTTTCAAGCAAAGTGAATAGTCAAAATCATTTAAAGTATTCAGGATTTTTTTCAAGCAAACTGAATAGTAAAATCGTACCGAATACATGATTTTGCATCATGCTGCATCTATAACAACTGGCATACCAGCAAATACAACATAAACATAAACATAGAAACAGGTTGCAACAGGAAAACCCTAGAAACTCAATGCTATTGTGCCCTTGAGCAAGACACCTGGGTTGCTTCAGGGTGACTGTCGTATTATAACTAGTCTTTTCCAAGTGCACATTCCTCATTCCGGCACTTTACTCATTTAACACTAGAGGGCATCACTATACAATTACTCGTGATTTATCATCGTTCTCGGCAGGATTTCAAACCTATTCCAGAGAGCACAGCAGCCCATACAGTTTTTTATAATGTTGTTAAAATATTTTTATGTACAAATTTGTATGTTTTAGCTAGGCTGACAAAATTTAACAAAAAGGTTAGTGCATTTGATCAGTTAGAATTTACTTTAGACCTAAAACCTTTATGTTCCGTACTCATTATATGGAGATAAACAGGGTAAGAATCAGTACAGAAGGTTAAGAGGATGTGCACCTCAGTTATGTTTAGTTAATTGGTTAATTATAGTGTTAGGAAAAGAATCATGTAGCCTGTGGCTGTAGCGCACGACCACTGCTGTGTATCACATTTAGTGTGCTGACAGAGACATGATTCGTCTTGACATTTGAAATGTGGGTCTGGAAGCTGGAAGGAATTTTGTCATCTCTGAAGCGACGCATTAACCAGTTTTCCTCCTGTACGGATGCCCGTGATTCTTCGGATCCCTGGATTCCCAGAAGCTCATGATTACAGGGTGGCACTTTGTGAACATTTCCTCTGTGCTTTGTGTAAACATACCAAAGTTAATCAATTATTTGAGGATGCTGAAGGGAAATTGCTGACCTCTGTCATGAACTTTTGTTCAGAGCCAAATTCAATCAAAGAACTTGGCTGTAGATTGAACATCCATGAGTTTGTTTTTCATTCATCCAGAGGGACGTCGTCTGAAAACCTGCAGTTTCAAGTGCTTCGTGATTCTTCTGACCGATTCAAAATCTGCAGTTCTGATGCGCGGAGAGCAAAAGCGAGTGAGAAATGATAATCTGGGGGCAGGGGATATCTCTTGGGACATGTGAAGTTTTCTCATGGCTGGAGGGAGGGACCAGGCAAGGGCCTGCTAAATTCGTACTAGGCCGTTTGCTGATGAAAGATTCTCAGTCGTCTTACAGAAATTCCCAGGCCCCGTCGTCCCCTTTATCAGAGCCCACCAGTCCTGAGGAAACAGCTTGTCCTGCCATGAGAAGATCAGGCCGGTTAAGCCTCAGCTGAAGGGAAAAATCGTCCCCGACACCTGCTGCTGGGGAACTCGACGTTCACCCCAGAAGTGGCATCCCCCGGCAGGCAGCAGGAAGTGGCTAATGTCTAAACGTGGTGCACGGAGCCGTGACTCGGTGGTGGCACAAATCATCTTCTGACATGATTCCGTACCGTAAAAGAACTCGAATCGGTTCCTAGTCTGGCTACGCTTCACTGTGTTGGAGCCGATTCCTAAGTTTGCTCCCTCTCCCTCAAGAGATAGAGCTCGTGTGGAAAAGCGCGGAGGATTTATTCTCCTTTCTAGCGCAGTCACATCTGGAAGCAGTCAGGGAGTCTACAGGGGAGGGGGTTTGGTCGTCAGATCATTGCAGAGAGGCTGGTGGTGTGCGCTCTCTCTCCGCAGGGCCACAGACTGACTACTCCCCTTTCTCTCCAATATGGACTGGACGCGGCCGATTCTGCACTCTATTTCCTAACGAGGCGCGACGCAAACTACGCCTGTTGTGGAACATCTCAGATGGAATCGATCATATGTGAAGATTGAAGCCCGTGAGATCTGGAATATACACACCTTTTTACCTTTTGCTGCGCTTTCTGAAACGGTCTCTGAAACCGACGCCCGCTTTTCCTGCGCTTCTCCTGGCTGTTGCAGCATCCCTTTCGAACCGTTTCCGAGCGAATCGCGCCGATTTGATTATCGATTATCAGCAAGCGGCGCTGGTATCATGTTTCTTAGGTAGGGCCCGGATGTTCCAAAGATGCACTGGTTCGTTTTCTTAGGTGGTTCCTGCGATTATCCTTTCCTGATCTTTAGCTCCATAATGGGGATCAGGTAATATTAACTAAGCCGCAAGAGAAGGAATATCTTACGCTTTGCGTTTTCATTTTTTTCTTCCCCCCTTTTTTCTTTCATTTCTTTCCCTTGGGTTGTTTTTTCCTACCCCCTCCTTTTTTACAACCTTTTCTTCATTCACCTTCGGATAAAGCTGGACCACATATATGGTAAATGAAAGCAAAAACATGTACATACCGGAGGACACCCTTGAAAACCATCAAGGTAATTTCTCGATTTGTCTTCCCTCTGTTTGGAAACTATGTGTGTGTGCCATATGGATGTGTTGGGGGGTGTATGATGAGTGTGTTGGCATTATCATGGGCATGACGCGGGGGTGTACCCGAACCCGAACCCTTCCATTTTCAAACACACTATGCGCACTGATATCGCCGATCAACAAATGTCAGAAATGTAACCACTTGGCTATTTAATCATCATTCTTATTTTGGAGGGAAATGCGTTGATGTAGTTGATGAACTTGTTGGATGCTGCCACGGCTTGATCACGTCTATAGATCATGTGGCCAGAGACGCGCACATAGATGTCAATCGATTATCCTGTCAACTGCTTCAGCTTAAAATGGGCTTTTAATCATTTTGTGCGGCCAGACTGCATTGATCACAGTTCCAGCAGCTCAAATGAACTCGGGGTGGTGGCATCGGCGCATCACTTCCCAGTGATTATTCTGTTCAGAGCATCTCAAATGGTGAAATCAAGCTCAGTGCATCTGTTGAATTTCCCTTCTTATCAGACAGCTGGTGTGGCGCAGCAGTCTCCACAGGTTGCGCGCTTGCGGAGAGCGCGGAGCCTCACTCTCTTCCCTTCACAAGATCCCCCTCCATCCAGGGCCTCCAGCCGTCGCCTGTTGGCGCCGTGGCAACGGAGCTGCCGACCCATAGCAACAGCGCGGCTCGCGATAAGCCCGCTCCCCTTGCGCGCACCTGCCGCACCTGAGTGAACAAACGCATCCGAGCAAAGCCTGTAAATTGCTGTCAATAATGTAGCCCCGCCCCCTCAGGCCTACTGCACATCTGTCATGCAAAAAGGCTAGTTGATTATGACAACTGGAATAATGATGTTTCTTTAGCGCGCTGTCTGTGAGTGTGAGGGACAGTCGTGCGTTTTCATTGCCCGAGAATAAACGGAGATAAACTCTTTGGTATTAAAATAGAAGCAGGGCGACAGTGATGGGAAAAGGATCCGAATCTAATTTTAGATGCTTTGTTTTGGCAGCTTTGGCAGTAAATGTTTATCTTTGATCAGCGTGGCTTTGTTATATCCTGATTTGCATCTTACAACTTTCCTCTTGATGCTGAACATCACAGCAGTTTCTTATAACTTAGCAGTTTCTTAGTTATTCTTCGCTAATTAGAGAAAAGTTTTACTTTTATTGACAAATAATGATAATGATGCACACATGAGATAAAAACTGTTTTATTCTGCATGTATATGATGAGATGTGTCATGCAGTTGGTTAGTGTGATAATGCACAACCAGTCAAAAGTTTTTGAACAGTAAGATTTATTGTTTTTTAAAGAAGTCTCTTCTTCTCACCAAGCCTGTGTTTATTTAAATCCAACGTACGGCAAAAACAGTGACATTTTGAAATATTTTTTACTATTTAAAACAACTGTTTTCTCTTTGAGTAGACTTTAAAATGCAATTTATTGCTGTGATCAAAGCTAAATTTTCAGCATCATTGCTCTAGTCTATTCTTTGATGAACAGTCAGTATAATTTTTATTTATTTATTTAAATTATTATTTTTTTAAATATATAAATTAGTAGTATAGCAAGAATGATTTAAATAGATCAAAAGTAATCATAAAGACATTATAAATTATTTCAAATGCTGTTCTTCTGAATTTTCTATTCATCAGAGAAACTTGGAAGCTGTTTTCAACATAGTAATAATAAAAAATGTTTTTGGGCAGCAATCAGAATATTAGAATGATTTCTGAAGGATCGTATGACTTTAGTAATGATGCTTTTTAAAATATATTCAAATAGAAAACTGTTATTTTAAATAGTAAAAACATTTCAAAATTGTACCATTTTTGCTATACTTTGGATCAAATAAATGCAGGCTTGGTGAGCAGAAGAGACTTCTTAAAAAAAACATTACTGTTCAAAAACTTTTGACTGGTAGTGTATTTATTTTATATAGTGCATATAAAAGCATACAAAGCATAAAGAAGTATGCAACACACAGCAAAGAGAAAAAAGAGCAGCCGTCAACAAGCACAAAATTAAATGAGACTGAATCCAAAGTGTTTTAATTTATAAGAATGTTTTATTAAACTGTTGTGAAGTACACAAACTTCATGCATCCTGGCCGACAGGTGTCAGTATAAAGTGGAAATCCACTGGCACTCTTCAGTCAAATAAAAGCCAGTTAAACATGAACAAAAACCTTTAACGTTATCTACCTAAATGGTTTACCCAACCTTTAGTAGGCTGCATATTTGTGTCCTAACGGAGCAGGATCTCCGAGGTGGCCTGCAGCCCAGCAGATGTTCATGTTTGTGTTGTGTTGTCGTCTACCGCTGCTGACGAGGGCTGGCTTTCAGGTAAACACAGCCTCAGTCAATCACAGGTCCAGCGCAGAGCGACGTATCGCAGCCAAACATGAACCTCTTCTGCTGCGCAAACACTCAAACAGCAGGAAGACGGAAAGCATGTTTTGTGCACTATGATACACCGTCACTTTCTGGAATGTTGAATATGACTCATGAAGTGCTTGAATGTTTGTGTCAGAACAAGCAGTTACTGAGACTCACAAGTGTACACGTTTTGTACGAGTTTTGTTCTGCAGTAGACAGCTTTAACCAGGGTAAAAAGTGCTGAATTAATGCGTTGATGTCATTTCAGCTGTATGCTGTGATGTAACAATGTCACTGAGTTCTCAATATGATGTCACTCCAGTCATTTACAAGGCTTTTCAAGGTTGCAGTTTGTGCGTTCCTCTTTCCTTTTCGTTCTTTTTCTCTCTTGAAGGTTGTTGGTTCTCTTAATGCTCATTGATTGGTAATGAGGGTGGCATTATCTGGCGTCTTTCCTTTTGCGGCTTTGTGCCAGGTTTGTATGACAGGTAATTCTGATCATTAGCTAAGTGAATATGTTTATGATAGATCGCAAAATGTCTGACAAGCCTCCAGGACGCCATCTCGGATGACTTTCTGTCTGACGGGCGCTATGTCTTGGACTTTTCCTTCTTCCTCGGGGCAGTGCCGAATGACAGAGTGCTTCTTGCTTATATCACTGTTGAACACAAGCAGGTCACCAAAATCCCACGCAAGTGTACCCAGGTTGCTAGTTTCCTGGAATCCGTTTGCTAATGTTGTTTGTTCAAAGAGTATTTAATGTTTACTTAATGAATACTTAAGACCGCCAAACTTGCATCAACATAAATCCTTCGCGAGCGCGGTGAAGTCGGAGAAAGTTGTCGGTCTGTTTATTGCCGTGGCTGTGCTGAGAGCATCTGCCGTCACACAGAGATAGTCTCCAGTTTCTTGCTTTTCTCATTTGACTCTATGTATCCTGAAACATAAGGACAAACATGTCCTTAGCCACTCCTGAAACTTAATTTCAAAAACATGTCTTAGGACATCCAATTAATGAGGCCGCATTGCCTGCGAGACTTCTTAATCTGCAGAGCAGTTGGTGCTGGTCACTGTGGGATTGTGGGACATGTTAGGTGTCGAACAATCACAGGAGTGCGTTTGGCCTCAGCAGCACTCGGGACTGTGAAAATACGCATGTTGAGCACAAATCATCCACTCTCGCCTTCTGCTTTACATCAGGACTTGGTTTCCAGCCAGTGTGCTTTCATACATGTTTACTGTAGTTAAATTTATTGTGGCATGTTACTTTAATATGTTGGTAATCACACACTGAACACTGTAAGTAGTCATTTAGCAAATGCTTTTATCCAAAGTGACTCACAGTACACTTGTTGCTCAGGCAATCCCCCTGGAGCGACCTGAGGTTAAGTGCACAATGGTGATACCGAATGGTTCGCTCCTAGTGCACCCAATATCGTCTTTACTGCTGTGGTAAATAGTTTTACTAATCAGTACAAGCATAGTTGATTCTCTGGGTTTTTCACAATGTTTTTTCCTCTTTAATGCTTCATAATGTTGATATTTCTGTAAACAGTGCGTATGAGCGTAATGTAAACAAATTGTCTGTGATGCTAGGGTTGGTGGCTGCCAATATGCCAACCCAGGCTCATGAAAATACATGCCTCTATATACATTTCTGCAACAACGTAATTGCATACCTTACTGCATGTTTCGCGGTAGTTTAAAAGTAAAATGTTAAGAGAATGGCGCTACACTGTAAAAAATAAAAAACACAGTTTGTTGAGTCAGCTTAAAATAATTTGTTACCCTGCTGCCTTAAAATTTTAAGTTCAGTCAACTAAAATAAGTTTAGTCAACTTGAAATGTTAAGTTGTACTAAGTAACAACTTAGATATTTGTGTTTGCTAAACTTAACAGATGGGTAAGTAACCCAGCTGCCTTAAAATTTTAAGTTGATTCAACTCAAATATCTAAGTTGTCACTTAGTATAATTTAACATTTCAAGTTGAATAAACTTTTTTTTGAGTTGACTGAACTTAAAATTTTAAGGCAGCCAGGTTACAAATTATTTTAAGTTGACTCAACAAATTGTTTTTTACAGTGTAAAACCCACGTTCAATACCTGACTGTGGCATGTTTTTATTACGCTGGTACAGGCACATATTGCTGCGTTTTTATTACGTTGCTTGAGGTACAAATTACGGCTGTTCAGAATTTAAATATTCAGAAAGGTTAATTACACCAAACCCAACCGTAAACCTACCCGATAGTTTTAACAAATGCAAAAATCATATAAAAATGCATTTGTTCATGCAGCCGTGCTATTTTAACTTCCTGCGGATTTGAGCTATTTTGTCGAACTGTAGTTTTACGGGGTTCGTACCGGAGCTCTTCGTCACTTGAGCTACCGAGCAAACCTACTAAATTAGAGAACTCATGCAGATGAACCTGTATATGTGACGACAACATTCAAAAGTATCAGTTTTCAAACTGCACAAGATGTTAAAATTGTTTTGAAGTCATAACATAATATTCTGCAAGTAATTGTGTGAAAACAGGCTTTATTAATCAAAACTCTGTATCTGTAAATCATACTTTGTGTGAAAAGGAATAAAAGTTGTTGGAGTTTTACTGCCTCTAGTGTTCATTTCACATGAAAACTACAGTGAATTATACATAAGGAAGTTTTTTCGGTTTTGCATGAATGTATATAGAGGCACGTATTTCCAATTAGCCTATGTTGCAGCGTGCTGTTATTTGATCACTATGAAGTGATTTTTACCACGTTGCCAGGGTATTTTAGATCAGTGGTTCTCAACTACTCGAGGCCCACCGGTCTGCACATTTTGTATGTTTCTGAATCTGACACACTCCGTTCAGTTCATGGATTTTTTTCCTAACGAGCTGATGATCTGAATCAGGTGTGTTAAATGAGGGAGACATACAAAATGTCTGGTCAGATATACACTGCTGTTAGGGGTCAGAGGTTTTGTTTGTTTGTTTGTTTTTTTTGAAAGAAAATTTTTTTTTTATTTAGCAAGGGCACATGAAATTGACCAAAGGTGACAGTAAAAACATTTTACTGTCATTTTTACATTACATACTGTTGAGAAAGATATATGTTTTTAAGTGAATGCTGCTCTTTAAATCTTTATATTCATCTAAGAATCCTGAAAAAATTTAGTTTTCATAGACATACTAAACATCACATCCATTTTCTACATTGATAATATTAAAAAAAAAAAATTTATTAGCACCAAATCAGTATATTAGAATGATTTCTGAAGGATCATGTGACACTATAGTGTGGAGTAACAGCTGCTGGAAATTTAGCTTTGAAATCACAGGAATAAAGTACATTTTTAAATATTTTCTAAATTAAGTTTATTGAGTTTATCAAATAAATGCAGCCTTGTGGAGAACCTTCTTTTCAACAAACATTAATAATTCTTTGGTAGTTTGAAAAAAGAGGTGCTAAAGTCTGAAGTGGTGACTGTGCTTTAAAATTAAATTATTATAATCTTAATTCATGTGATGAAGGATTTTGAAAGTCTGAGAGTAATCAGTGTTCAGTACTACTGTAAGTTTAACCCTGCTTGCTTAAATGTTTGAAAATGAATAACAGTTTAGAACAGTTTAGAAACATTCTAAATTTAAATTCAGAAAATTAATCAAAAAGTAATCAAGTGTAATCAGTTACATTTAATGAAGTAATTGACATTGTTACACTACTTATTACATTTTAAATAGGGTAACTTAAAATAGGGTAATCCATTTACTCTCTCTGTCAGTGTGAATCTATGGATATTTTTTGCCTGTCAGGTGAAAGCCATAAATCTGAATGCTTTAAAAAATATAACACCTCCTGAACAAGCTGCATTCTTTGATTTATAATGATTTGAGTTACAATGTTTGCAGCAGAAAAAAATGTTTCATAGTTCACAGTGCTGGCAAATAACTAGTTACATGAAAGTAATGATGTAATTTAAATACAAAATAAATGTAACTGTAATCTGTTACAGTTACTGAGAAAAACTGTGCAATTAAATTACAATTGCTTATGAAAAATGTTATTGATTACAAGGGACATCTGAATATTTTCACACACACAAAGATTTGATTGATTTCTTTCCGAAAGTGCTCTAAATAATGAAACACCAATGTTTCAGGAGTTTAGGGGACAGAACAGGACACGTGTTTATTTAATAAATGTTTTATTTCCTATTTGGGTTTATGTATATGCTTTATTTTTAAAATTAACTGTTTTTTCCAAGACATTGTTAGATGTCAGTGTTTCCTGTCATAGCTATGCACAGATTTGATTTCATAAACAGCATCACAGCTATTAAACTATATCTTGTTATGATTTTAAATCAGTTTTTAACCTACACTTCCCTCCAAAAGTTTGGAAACACCCTTGTCAAAGTGTGGTCTTGGACGATATCAGCATAAATCCTTATCATTTTTTGGTGCAAATACATTAAAGTAACTTGACGTTATCATTGAAGACCAGCAATAATAATTTTCATTTTGATTACATAATAATGGCAATATACACATGTCAAAGTCAGACATGCCCCTTTGCCAGCTGTGATGCCTGGTTACTGGTTTAAACTTGGCCCAGGTTTTTAAGATTTTTGAGTCAACACACCTTAATAGCTTCAACAACTGATTGCCAATTAAGTTTAGAATACAGTGAATTCAGGCCCAGATTATGCAGAGCTGTAAAAGCTGCTAATGGTGGATATTTTGATGAATCGAAAATTTGCATAATGTATAAACTGTTTATGTAATAAAATAAGTTTTCGTAGTTTGTGTTGTCCCTTATCAGTGCTGATCACAAATTAAAAAGGATTTGTGCCAATATTGTCCAAAACCCCACTTTCTAGAGCATTTCCAAACTTTTGGAAGTTTTGGCAGTGTAAGAGCAATCTCAAAATAAAAAAGTGCTTTTTTTGTGGTAGCTGTGCTTTAAAATTGAATTATTACATTCTTAATTCACGTGATGAAAGATTGACAGTAATCAGCGTTGAGTACTACTGTAAGGTTAACTTTTGCTTGAAAATGAATAACAGTTTAAAAATGAGAAATTTAGAAAAGTAATTAAAAAGTAATCTAATGTAATCAGTTACATTACTCTAATGAAGTAATTGAAATGTTACGCTACTTATTACATTTTAAATAGGGTAACTTGTAACCTACTACATTTACTTTACTAAAAGCTCCCTACACATATAAACACACACATATGCATGCAGACACACATTCTGCATGTTTGATGTATGTACACTCCACCTATCTCATAAAACTCCTATGTACATACGTGTCTGTTTGTTCCTCTTCTCCCAATCCCAGTGCTCCGTGTCACATCCAGAGCAAGTAGGACACGTGAATGGATAAGGCAGCAGATAAATAAAAGCTTGACAGACTGCATGAATAAAAGCGTATATGTTAATAAAGCAGAAAACAGCTGCTTGTGACACATTGGCACCGCAGGCGCCCTCAGCATTATGGGAAAGAACCAAAGCCCCCCGTTAACATGTGAGTCAGCAGCGGGTCACGACACGGGAGTCTAATAACCATCTCTCACTCCTCTGAACTACGGTCCCCCTAGCAAATACTGCTTGAGCGTGTGTGTAGAAAGGTCTGGACTGCGCTAAACGAGTTGCGACTGGTCGCAATTATCACTGTAACGTCAGTTCATCATCTTAATATTTCATCGCTAACAGTTTCCATATGAGAAGCATTTTTTGAGGGGAAATACACTTGGATTTCGCATACAGTCTGTAATCTTTACCCAAATCTACCACTTCCTTTGAGTTTAAAATGTTTGTCCACTTTGAGTAAAAAGCTGCACTTTGGCATATTGTATTATTATTAACTCAAACAGATAATTTCCACTTGTTTGCTGGTTTGCATTGTGTTTCATTGTTTTACTACATGACATACAATATCAGTAAACTACATTTTTACGTTTTACGAGTCGTGATTGGTCGTGCCATATTGCGTCTGGTCGTTAGTGTGTTGCTAATACGTTCTAAACATTTTCTCTGTGTTTTGAGTGGTTGCTGGGTGTTTTCTTACCAGCCCACCCCAAGGGTGACCAGACATCCTGATAAAATCATGATGACCCCTGTTTCGCGTATAACAGTCAGGACGACATTTTTCTGGATAATTAGTTCTAGCTGTGTTTGATTACTATAAATAAACATTTTAAACTGACATCACTGTGATTCATCCTTTTTTTCCTCAGAAGAAACCAGCACCAGTGTGATGTTTAAGTAACAAGAGGGTGGGTTAGATAGTTCTTTGACCCATTAACAGGAGTACTACATTAAGACCAAACTACATCTGTTTATTTGAGGAGTAAACTAACAACATCCAACGTGCCCCTGCATAATGATTGAACTAAGTTAAGTACAGAGTCTTTTTTTATTGCCTGCCATCTGACAAAGTAATTTATATGATCTAATAGCCTTTAAATACAAACCTACTCGCTTCTGGAAATCTGACAAACCGAATGCCAGGCATCTTAAAAACATTAGAGAGAGAAACTTTTGCTGCCTTAGGAGCAGATACATTTTTGCTTTACAAGCTATTTGACACTTGAATCTCCTCTTAAAGGAATAGTTCACCCAAAAATGCCAATTCTGTCATTATTTATTAAGATATTTTTGATGAAATCCGAGAGCTTTCTGACCCTGCGTAGACAGGAACGCAACTGACCCGTTTGAGGCCCAGAACGGTAGTAAGAACATCAATGAAATCAACCCCGGCTCATTGGAAATACGTGCCTCTATGTACATTTCTGCAACACCGTAATTATGTACCTTACCACGCGGCAGTTTCAAAGGGAAATGTCCCGAACGCTAAAACACATGTCCAATACATGACCGTGGCATGATTTATTACATTGGTACATGCACGTACACTGCCCTCCAAAAGTTTGGAAACACCCCTGGCAAAGTGTGGTTTTGGATATCAGCATAAATCCTTATTGTATTTTGGTGCAAATACATTAAAGTAACTTGACATTATCATTGAAGACCAGCAATAATAATTTTCATTTTGATTACATAATAATGGCAATATATACATGTCAAAGTCAGACATGCCCCTTTGCCAGCTATGATGCCTGGTTACTGGTTTAAACTTGGCCCAGGTTTTTAAAAGATTTTTGGGTCAGCACACCTTAATAGCTTAAACAATTGATTGCTAATTAAGTTTAGAATACAATGAATTTAGGCCCAGATTATGCAGAGCTGTTATAACTGTTAATGGTGGATATTTAGATGAATCGAAAATGTAAGAAACTGTTTATGTAATAAAATATGTTTTTGTAGTTTGTGTTGTCCCTTATCAGTGCAAAATTATCACAAATTAAAAAGGATTCATGCCAGTATTGTCCAAAAACCCACTTTTCTAGGGCGTTTCCAAACCTTTGGAGGGCAGTGTATTGCAGCGTTTTTTTATTACACCATTGAGGTACGTATTGCAGCTGTTCAGAATTCGAATATCCGGGGAGTGTTGCTAAAGGTTAATACTTTATTGTGTTTAAAATATCCCCTACGCCAAACCTGACCCTAAACCTACCTGATAGTGTTAACAAATGCAAAAGTGATATAAAAATCGCATTTGTTGATGCAGCCGTGCCATTTTAACTTCCTTATGCAGATTTGAGCTGTTTTGTCAAACCGTAGTTTCACACGGTTCGTTCCGGGGTTTTTTATCCCTTAGTGCAACGGCGAATCGTGTGAGCTACCGAGCAAACCTACTGAATTAAAAAAACTCACACATATGAAGCTGTATATTTGATGACAATGTTTGGAAGTATCAGTTTTCAAATTGCGCAGGATGTTAAAATTGTTTCGAAGTAATAATATAATATTCTGCAAGTAATTGTGTGAAAATTAGGCTTTATTAATCAAAACTCTGTGTGTAAATCATACTTTGTGTGAAAAGGAATAACAGTTGTTGGAGTTTTACTGCCTCTAGTGTTTATTTCAACTGGAGATTGCAGTGATTCATATATATAGGTATGTTTTTTTTGTTTTGTTTTGCAAAAATGTATATAGAGGCACGTATTTCCAATGAGCCTATGTTGGATAAAATAGTCCATGAGACATCAGCGGTTCAACCTTAATTTTATGAACCTACGAGAATACTTTTTATGCGCAAAGAATTTTTTCCTGCTAGTTTTTTTTCAGTTTTGATAATCCATTTCACATCAAAATGTGTAAGATTTGTCGCTATTTCTGTTTACTTCTGGTCAAATTTAAACTTAAATGACACCGTTTTTTATTGTCCTCCAAGCAACATCCAGTTTTATATTTTAAGCCTGGTTCAGACTACAAGTTTTTAGACTGATTTTGGCATGATCTGCTTGACATAGGGTGTTGTGGGGATTTGTAAATGACAATGGCCATCAGAACGTAAGATTTCATCTTGTTTGGGGTGTTTTAGTGGACGACAACCGATGCCGCGACTGCAGCACTTTACAATGTCACCACAGAAAGACTGGCATGTTTAATCTTTTTTTTTGGTCATCCGTGAATGGGTTCTGTCACGTCTGTGACACTGGCCAATAGGAACACAGTAGACAATTTCAAACACACCGAAACCAAAGAGAGACAATGGTATTAGTCCTGCTAGGTGGAATTTTACAATGGAGGAAATGTTTGTGAAGCTATGGCAACAATACTCCTGTATTTATTATATTTTACTTGAGATACTACAGAGTGAAAAAAAGGTCAAATAAAAACTATTTTACCTCAGTTTTCTTTGGCAATCCATACTGTCCTCTTCATGCAATCCAGATTTGTGTCCACTGTCAAGTTTTCTTTCTTTTTTGGGCTTTTCTTAGGCAGCAAAACACAGTTTGCTAGCCATTGTTTGTTTATGCTTATGGCACCTTCTGTCTAGTCCCGCGCTATCAATGACAGCACGCACCATGTTAAAGACGACAAGCGATGAATGGTTAGGTACCAATGTAGTCTGAAATGATTCTTGTTAATGACATGACAAGATTTTCTGACGTAACTGGCTAAAAAATCACTTAGTCTGAACCACCCATTAGAAAAGTTTGATGTAACTTGATGCGACTTTTGAACTGTAAACTAGTGTTAAAAGTTTGTTTAATTCCCTTAACCTTAAATATGAGCAATAAGAGAAAATGAGAGCGCGTGTGAGAGAAAGAGTTGTGAAAGAGTTAAGAGGGTTCTTTTTTCTCCTCTAAAATGTGGGTGGAAGTGTGAGTATGGTTGTGTATGTAGGCCAGGCCTGATGCGTTTGCTCTGAGTGAATATCAGATCAGCTCCCTGCAGACTGCTGTCTCTTTTAAACCCTCAGTCGTACAGCGCATTGCCTCGCTCGAGATATTAACCAGCACCATGAATGATAGCGAGAAACAGAACAAAATGTTGGCCCACAGTTAATTTTCTACTTGCGTCTTGTGTTGGTTTTGCTGCAGATACTGTGTGGGGTGTTGAGTCAAATCCAAAAAGCAATAGCACAAGGATTACAGACCTGAAGTGGAGAGAACGACTGCCGGAAGGTTTAGCGACAAGTCTGACCTTGGGGTCCTTTGCGTGAATGTTACAGTATTTTCCATCTTCTTCATTTCCCATCTCCCTCCTGTGTCTGTCTTTAAATGTCCCTCCTGCTAGCGGCCTAGTTTAGGTGGTGCTGAATTCTCAGTGTAGGTTGCATGTTTAATTCATCAGTTTGAGCTTCACTCAGCTATGAGAGCAAGGCATTGTGGGTCTGACCGGCGCTCAGCACGCACTTGGCGATAGTAGCACATTTATCACATGGCCTTGACCTGTTCTAACTCACCCAGGTGTCCTCGTGTGCACGAAATTACAGTTATTCCCATCACCTGGGTCTCATCACAGTTTCATAATGGCAAGTGTGAGCTGAGTTTTGCTCTCATGTATCAAGTATAAAATCAGTTACAGCAAAGTCTCATGAGTGGTCTATTGTAAGTTTTGGTGCATTGATAGCTATAATGAATTTGCCAGTTGTCATTTGTACATTTTCGTATGAACTGCTCATTCCATAAAAATCATATGTTTTCATATAAATCACCTCGTACTAAATCACAGCTTCATAAATTATTAGGAAAACTTAAAGTTAGTATATTAGGTAGTGCTGTAAAACAATTAATTGTGATTAATCGTGATTAATCGCAATCCAAAAGTTTCTGTTTACATAATATATGTATGTGTACTGTGTATATTTATTATGTATATATAAATGAACACACATACAGCATGTATTTTAAAAATATTTACATGTATTTACATGTATATATTTATACTCATAATTTGGGATTCATGCCAGTAATAATGTATATAATAATAATATATATATATAAATGTATGTGATATATAAACAACACGTTTTTCTTAAATATATACATGCATGTGTATTTATATACATAATAAATACACACAGTACACACACATATATTATATAAACAAAAACTTTTATTTTAGATTTGATTAATCGTCATTAATTGTTTGACAGCACTAATATTAGGATGACTCATATAAGACTTGGTGAATTTATTGCAAATTTGTATTTGCTCTGTGTATTCATGGTTTTTTTTGTACACTGAGAAAATTGTTTTATGTTTAATTATTTTATTTTATGCTTTATGTATTTTTTACAAGTTTTGTACTTCAAAATTTCATTTTTAATCAAACGAGTTACTTGCAGTTTTTTATAATTGTTTGTGAAATTTACTAGCAATTTTTGAGTGAAATAATGTGATTTTTCAGTGTATAATACTCTTATATAACTCTTGAGAGAGTTAGATTTAGTGGTGGGTTTATGGTGGTGTTTAACCACGAATTATACATTTTCATTTGAGTCAGACTGTATGAATTCTTCTTGCTATTTTGGCTTCTTTTTGTAAAAGGTTTAACTTTCTCCTTTGACAATTCTGAAGAGTCGGATCATACTAAATTTGTGCAATATTTCATGAAATCAAGTTACATGTGTTTACAGTCGTGATAAACCTTTATTTTGGTCAGGCCAACTGAAGAGACAGTTCACCCAAAAATTAAAATTCTGTCTTTAATTTCTCACCCTCATGCCGTTTCAAACCCGTAAGACCTTCGTTCATCTTCATGAAATCTGAGCGCTTTCTGACCCTCCAGCAATGGTGCTACCACGTTCAAATCTCATATAGTTAGTAAGGACATTGATAAAATAGTCCATGTGACATCAGTGATTCAACCTTAATTTTATGAAGCTACGAGAATACTTTTTGTGCGCAAAAAAGCAAAAATAACGACTTTATTTTTCTAGAATTTCTGATCCATCTTAGTTCAGAAAGCTCTTGGATTTCATCAGAAATATCTTAATTTTTGTTCTGAAGATGAACAAAGTTCTAATGGGTTTGGAACGACAAAGTAATTAATGGGTGAGTAATTAATGGCAGAATTTTCATTTTTGGGTGAACTATCCCTTTAATTGATTGATATTCGGGTTCATACTTGGGCACCTGTATCTGCTGAAAGAATTAAGTGTACTTTTCATTAAAAATGTTTTTAAAAGACTATATAGTCTATATTGTGTAAAGTAAGTGTAAAGTTTCATAAGTTTATGCACCTCTCATTTGCTGTTATGAAATTATATTCTGTATATATAGGCATTACGTCAAGCATCAGCCACGACCGTGGACTACTTTACAGCCCTTTTTCTATTGCAGTTCATAGTTATCGAATTGTCTTAACTGAATATCAAGAAATTGCTGTTGACTCGAGACCCTGGAACGCATTTTCAATAATCAGACCACCCGATTAACATAATTAATGATGCATACACTCGAATTTTAATTACACATTGGTAGTGTATTGTTTTCTTGTTTGGGGATATTGAATGAGCGAGTGATGGATGTGTGTGTTTGTAGGGAGAATGGAGTGGGTTTCCCTCCCAAGATGGCAGGGGCATATTACACCGAGTGATTTATGTACCACATCAGTCATGCCAGCATCACACACGGTCTGAAACGACTGCTGCTCTCGTGTCTCCATCAAAATCCACTCAACCCAACCCCGCCTATAATATGGCAGAAAAAAACAGGCCCTGGCACAATTCGGTGACGAATTCGAAACGCGTTTAGAGGTTTACAACTTTTAAAGAAACAGTTTGAGATGTACAACATATCTGAAATTAAATGTGCAGGCTCATGCTTAGATTTTAAGTATTAGTATTTTCCTACGAATCACGTTTTATGAATTAGTACCTTATTTTAATTTCATTTTAATTTCATGTCAAGCGTTTCCTAAACGTTTCTGTCATGCCATACCATGTTTTGTATCTATTGAAAAAATCTGCTGTTTTAACAAAACACAAACGGGCAGTTTTACTGCATACAGCATAATTTCCAAACGCCGGCTCATTCTGTATCCCTGAGACAAACGTTTGTGACTCAAGGTTTGTCTGCCCTCTACCTGCTGTCTGTCTCTTCGTGCCTGTCCTCTACCAGCTGCCTGTCCCTTTCTCTTCCTGTCTGTTCTGTACCCGCTGTCTGTCCATTATCCACCCACTTTCTGTCCCTCTCTTTGTCCATCTCTGTCTTGACAGCATGTTGAGTTTCTCCTCTAGGCTCATTTCATTTAGACCTAACGTCAAATCTCTCATTCACTCTCTCTTTCTCTTTCTCACACACACTCACTCTCTCTGACACTCACAAACTCCCTCACACACTTGCTCACAGTCACACACGCGGACACTCATGCAGGAGATGAGTAGATAGGTGTTGAAATATTGGCGCCATCTAGCAGTTGTGCCCCAGCAAGTCATCATCACCATGGCAACTGAGAGAATTCAAATCTGTTGAAAGCCTAAAAACCAAACCTTTGCAAGAAATGGTGGATGTAGTTTGCCTGAAACCATATTTAAAAACAGCCGTTAACATAGATGAGATAATAAGTGCTTTTGTTAGTACTGCATGCCGTCTGAAGCTTGCCTGACGGACAGGCTACCCAGCGAGGGCGTCAAACTCGCCCTTCACACATGTTCCTGTCCTCCCTCAGGTGAAACTGTGTGGATAAAAGACCTGCTTGAAAATAAATAAATAATATGGCTGTGTAGCCCTCCAGCTATATGTAAATGACAAATGTAAAGGCTTGCATGACAACAAAATAAACTGTAATGTTCATATTAAATGTATTTTACGGACATAATTACTGTGACATTTAAGTAATGTTTACTTTTTGCTGCTGTACCTTTAAGACCACTATGTAAATGACTTCTGTTATGATTGGTTAACCTCTTTGCATGTAAAATAAGTAGCATTTACTAACAAGTTGTGGGTTTGCTGTTGTAGTTTCAGTAACAATTTCTTTGCAAAGCTGCATTTCACTGGGATCAATAAAATGACTCTTTTATTCTGGTTTAGACCAGAATAAAACAGTCAGGAGCTCCTGATAAAAATAAAAATCACTTGTTTCTAACGCTGGGATCCTTCAGAAGGATATGTAGAGACGCAGGTGCTACTTTTATTTCAGAAGATCAAGGAAAATTTGGTCTTTCATGATATGACCTTTAAAGCAGCGATAGCTTTGGTCAGGGATGAAGCTTTTTCTGACTTCACTGACACTTTGATGAGTTTGATTTACCTGATGTACAGATTTCAGCATTTTGCCAGCACAATTTTTGTATGAAAATCTCCCAATGAAGAATAATTATGAAAAAAAAAAAGAATTAATGCCTCAAATAAAAGAATAAGGTATAAGGTTTTGTTATGGAAGCCCATTAACACCACTGAATTAAAGAGAAAAAAAAGGTAATTTTGGACTTTTTATCTCACAATTTCTCAGAATTGTGGGATACAAACTCAAAATTGTGAGTTATAATGTCAGAATTGTGTGATATAAACTAAATTCTGAGTAATAAACTTGCAATTCTGAGAAATGAAGTCAGAATCCATGATATAAACTCACAATTGCAGGTTATAAAGTCAGAATTGCGGGATATAAACTCACAAATCTGACTTTTTTTTTCCTCAGAATTGTGATATAAATACACAATTCTGAGAAATTAAGTCAGAATTCCATGATATAAACTCACAATTGCGGGTTATAAAGTCAGAATTGCCAGAAATAAACTCACAAATCTGACTTTTTTTCTCAGAATGGTGTGATATAAACTCGTAATTCTAGGAAATATACTTAAAATTCTGAGAAATAAACTCACAGTTCTGGGAAATAAACTCGCAATTCTGAGAAATATTGTCTTTAAAAATATATATATATTTTTTTTTAGAGTTTATATAGAGTTCATATAACTTCTTTTTCCCCCTCAAAAAAAGAAAAAAAAAATCAGAAATGCAAGCTTTTATCTTGAATTTTGACTTGAACCCGAATTGTGAGATTATATCGCAGTTCTGAGAAAAAAAAAGTCAGAATTGTTTATATCACGCAATTCTGACTTTATAACTCAAAATTGCGAGTTTATATAATGCAGTTCTGAGGAGAAAAGTCAGAATTGCAAGTTTGTTTCACTCAATTCTGAGAAAAAAAGTCAGAATTGTGAGATTAAAAAGTCACAATAACCTTTTTTTTTTTTTTTAATTCAGTGGCGGAAATGGGCTTCCAAGTTACAAAAGAAACTAATTTTTATATATAAATATGTGTTATCAGAAGCCTAGAGCAAATGGCTTTTAGTGGCAAAGAAATTTCCTTATGGAAAATATGTGTTGGGTCATGTTTGTCATGTTAGGTTTGACCAAGAAATGCTGAAACACATTTCTTACCATTGCCTTGTGATATTCATGCATTTTGTTTTGATAGAAAGATGCTCGTCTCGCTATTTATTCACCATAAAATCAGGTTATAAAATGTGCTTCAAGAACCTATTTTGGTTAGGGCCAAATCTGTGTTTTCACACTTGGTGTAATCACAAAATCAATTTTAACTGACTCCCTGTGAACCCTTAGTGCACTTAACTTATAACCAAATCTTTTTTCTTGATATAACATATTATTAATCTACTGTTAGAACACCCTAGGTTATGAGAGTAATTTTGTTCGTCGGATACATGAGGGATGTGACCATAGTCCTCAAAACTTGTTTCTATTTATTAAGCTTGATAAAGTGAAACAGCTCCCAGGGGGACAGCTAGAATAATTGTAATACCTTTTGGTTTTTGCTCATTTTGTTAGAAAATGTTCAGCCTAAAGCACTGATATTTCATCTCGGACGTCTTTTTACATGTTAGCAGTCATTACCCATGTAAATTAAATTTATAACATGGAGCTAATCGAGTCAGATACAATTAAACTAGAAGTTCATGAAGCCTGATGTTACATTCATTATGTGTAAATTTAAATTTAAAACCCCAAAGATCTAATTAAATGCATAATGACATTAGTGAAGTTCAGTGATCATTGTCATTCACACTTACTCTACCAGTCAAGTTTAAAGGCAATAAGAAATTAATACTTTTATCTAACAAGGATGCGTTAAATTGATCAAAAGTGAGAGCAAAGACGTTTATAATGCATAAAGTTTCTAATAAATGCCGTAAACTGTTTTTAACTGTGATTAATAATAAGAAATGTTTATTAGGCACCGAATCGGCATATTAAAATGATTTCTGAAGGATCATGGGACACTGAAGATTGTAGTAATGGCTGCTGAAAATTCAATTTTGCATCACAGGAATAAATTACATTTTCAAATACATGAAAACAGAAAGCACTTATTTTGAATTGTAATAATATTTCACAATATTACAATTTTTACAGTATTTTTGATTAAATAAATTCAGCCTTGGTATAAGCAAAAGAGACTTTCAGTGGTGGCGTATATGAAAAGTTATGGCAAATGTATGCTGTACACTGTATAAAAAAAAAAAAAACACAAACGCATCTTTTATTTTCCAGGTTGAAAAGGTCACATGACTGAAACAGATGAATACAGTGTTTTTAAACCTTATTTGATTAAGCTTTGAGTTCTGGTGTAATTAGATTGGACTGTAGATTTCCTGTTCAACAGGAAGACAGAAACTCATGATCATCTTTCTCCCTCTCTCCTCTTTCTCATTTCTCCCAGCCAGTTTAATGCATTTCCAGGGTCTTGTTTCACAATCAATACTAAACCAGTTAATTAGCTTACAGTTCATTTTTTGATCACTCGGGACTAAATCCGTCGGGCCTTTCCCACCTCAGCACAACGGGCATGAAAATGTGCTCAAAAACAGGCTCAGTGGTCCATAGTAACACTGACACTGTGTTTACACAGGCATTAGAAGGAACAAAATCCTCCAGCCATGTTGCTGCAATCAAGTCTCTCGTGACAACTTATCGTGATGGATCGTTTGGGTCCAAGCCCAATTCTGTTCTGGCACAAGGATCACAACTCACCTCTCTTTTCCCTGAACCGCATTCGATAGCCAAACGTCTGTCTATATAGCTTTAAACGAGTGCGCAAGCATGTGTGTTTTGTTTCAGCGCTGTTCAAAGTCCTGCTTTTATGAGCGTTTAGCACACAGCTGCGGCACAAGAACGGTGTCAGCTGCAGCGTAACCCCGGCTAGCATGCTAACCGCTAACACTGTGTTGTCTTACTGTACCTCTACAGCCATCTGCTTCTCATCAGTGCTAATCACCCAAGACTCCCATAATTCCCTGTGACGGCACATAACGACACACGAACACAGGCTGCCGGTGGAAATAATAACACTGGCCATGATGCTTAGCAGCCCAGGAAAAGCGAAGTCGCATTCAGGCCTCTTCCTCAGTTCGCAATCTCTCTCCGCTCTCTCGACCTTCAGACAAATGAATGAAACCGGGGAGAAAACAGGCATGTCATGACTCTGTTATCGGCGTCCTTGGCCGATTAATCACGACGCCTGAAAAGAGCCCTACGAGTGCAAAGCGAGGCAATAAATCTACATGTGGTGAGTGAGATGGTGACTCGGGCCTTGATTAGAGGGTGCCGCTGTTTGCCAGACGTGGGACGTCGACATTCTTTGGGTCAGAGCCGTTCCGGCATGGAGTGACTCAAAGTGCTGATATAACACATTTGAGACCTGCATTGAGATGAAAAGAGCAGAGGCACAGCGGTGCACTTTTAAAGGCCACATCTTCTTTTTTACACATCTTCCTCTGTGCATTCTTGCTCCGATTCATCTTGGATCCATATGATGACCGATTCTTTGTGCACCGTCCTAAAGCTGCTGACTGGACGCCACTGTGTTCTCCGCAGTGCCGGCACAGATGGACTCTATCTAAACAGTTTACTCGCTCTGGCACTCTCTGACAAAAGCAGACACACACCTGCTGTTCCAGCCACATCAGCATGGCACAATGCAGCTCTGCTCCAAAGGCATTAGGCCCCGGGGACTCAAACCCACAGCCCGCTGAATATTAGCCCTACAAGCATTTGGCTTGTCTGTGTACTGAATTAGCCCTTGGGACATAAAGAGATAGTTCATTCAAAAGTGAAAATTCTGTTATCATCATTTATTCACTCTCATGTTCTCGTTTTACATTCTTTTATCTGTGGAACACAAAGGAAGAGATTTCGATCTCAGTAGTATTTTGTTGCTTTGGACCTCTGTGACTTTCACTGTGTGGACGAAAACAGTTGAAACATTCTTTAAAATATGTCAAAATGACCTCAAACATGAAATCAACGACAAAAATTTGTTGTTGCACACAAAAAGTATTCTTGTAGCTTCATAACATTTACAGTTGAACCACTGATGTCACATGGACTATTTTAACAATGTCCTTACTAGCTTTCTGGGCCTTGAACATGTCAGCTGTCTTGCTGTCTATACAGATTCAGAAAGCTTTTGGACTTCATCAAAAATATCTTAATTTGTATCTTGAAGATGAAGGTCTTATGGGTTTGGAACGACATGGGAGTGAGTAATTAATGACAGGATTGTCATTTTTGGGTGAACTAACCCTTTAACTTAACATTAATTAGACAAATACACCACATTTTATTAACCGCTTGTCTGTCGATGGAAATATCACCACATAAATCAGTTCTGGTTGTCTTCTGAAACATACTCTGCAAAAAAACAAGGAACTTCAAAAATATCAAAGACTAAAATAGAAGGAAAACACAGATGAGTGTTCGCTGTCACTGTTCAACATTTTAACTGTCGCCTACAGACACTGAAACTAAACAGAGCATGAATGTTTCTGTACAAAGCACATGAATATTTAATGAGATGAGAGGCGGTTTACGATTGGTTGTCTTTTGCTAAACACCTTGTCATTACTCATCTTTTGCTAAACAACTCTTGCACTGCAGTTTTACACTGTATACCTCACACAAAAACATAACCCAGGGTAAAAAATGACCTCAACCCAGGAATAAAAATGTCATTATTTACTCATCCCCCATGTCGTTCCAAACCTATGACACAAAAATGTATATGCAAGTTGTTTTAGGTCAAAAACAGCTAAAACACTTTCTTCTTTTTTGTTCCACAGAAGAAAGTCATACAGGTTTTTTGGAACGTGTGAATGAGTAAATGACAGAGTTTTAATTAGCCATACAGATCCTAAAATTCTATCACAGGTACTGCAGACCTAAAACCATGTGCATGAAATATTAATTGCATTAAGCTTCAGGAACTTTCCATTTTCTGGTATTGCATTTTTGCAATTTTTTTTCTGACTTTGACACAAATTATTCAAGTAATGTCCTCTGGTGGTATATTAGACAGCTGAGAACCGTGTCCTCTGCAAGAGGACATGGGCAGATATTAAGTCAGCAGCAGCAGCTCTTTCATTCCTGTTCTTCAGAAGATGGAATTTAAATTTTCAGTCATTGGCAGCAAGTTTTGTGTCCTGTCTAACCAATGTAGCACTTCAGCAATAACACAATGTTCAGATCCAGAAATTTGCCACTCGTAGTGGCCAAAGATTGCATCAAAAGTGACTTAAAGCCTGAATGGTGAGGTCAAAAATCTGTTTTCACTTGGTCTGTTGACGCAAAAAAATGGTCAGTTTTATGTTTTGCAATTCAAGGTCTTTATTGTACTTTTAAAACTTTACAGTCCATACTAAAACAAATGGATTTCTATATAATAAAAAATAATTTGCGCAAGCAAGGGCAGTGCCAAATAACAGAGTGTTCCTTGAAAAGCATACATGAATCTTTGCTGAATTTTGCTTTATGGCACCAGTGTAATTCACTGTCTAAAATCTGTGTGCTTAAGAGTAAAGGGCTTTGGAAAATATGGTTTATCATGTTAAATGTTCCTTAGACCCTTATGCTTTCCAGTGTTCAGTATTGAATGGACCCCTTGAAATCAAATGGATTAATGCAATTTTCTTTCCCGTGCTAATGCGTTGCCTATTGAAACAGGATGTTGTGAAAAGGCAGCTATGTCATAGACTAGCCCTAGCAAAACATTGATTTGAAGAGACATTTTATTGGACAAAGATTTTTTTGTGTATATGTTGCTAATCAGATGTTGTCATGAATATTTTGATGGTTTTCCTGTCTATACAGTTGAGGTCAAAAGTTTACATACACCTTGCAGAATGTGCAAAATGTTTTTTTTTTAATTTTTCTGAGTAAGATATTTCATATAAAAGACATTTACATATAGTCCACAAGAAAAAGTAATAGTTGGATTTATAAAAATGGACCTGTTCAAAAGATTACATACACTTGATTCTTAATACTGTGTCGTTACCTGAATGATCCACAGCTGTGTTTTTTTGTTTAGTGATACTGTAGGTGTTCATGAGTTTGTCCTGAAAAGTTAATGTGTATTTGAACCCTTTCCAACAATGACTGTATGTCATTTTAAGATCTATCTTTTCACACTGAGGACAACTGAGGGACTCATATGCAACTATTACAGAAAGTTCAAACGCTCACTGATGCTCCAGAAGAGAACACTATGCATTAAGAACTGGGGGGTGAAAACTTTTGGAATTTGAAGATCAGGTTAAATGTAACTTATTTTGACTTCTGGGAAACATGTAAGAATGTTCTGTACCTTTTGAAGGGCAGTACTAAATGAAACAAATATGATATTTATGCAAAATAAGAGACATGTGCGCATCTTCATTCTATTCAAAAGTTTACACCCCTGAAAAAATCGTGTTTTAGGGCAAAACTGAAAGACATGAAATGCTTGCGCGTTTTGTCAAAAGTCGGTTCTGTAATCAGCGGTAAATGCCATCAGGTGCGTGATTTCACGTTGAGCCGTATATACTACACACAGCCGTTGTTCACTGACGAGCTGCGCAAATTCACACTGATAATGAACATGGATTTGCGCAGCTTCAGTGAACAACGGCTGTGTGTAGTATATACGGCTCAACGTGAAATCACGCACCTGATGGCATTTACCGCTGATTACAGAACCGGCTTTACTGACAAAAAACGCAGCATTTCTTTTGGCATCCCTATCGTGTTTCCTTTTGAAGCATCAGTGAGCATTTGAACCTTCTGTAATAGTTGCATATGAGTCCCTCAGTTGTCCTTAGTATGAAAAGATGGATCTCAAAATAAAACAATCATTGTTTGAAAGGGTTCAAATACACAAAAATGCTGACAAACCAAAGAATTTGTGGGACCTGAAGGATTTTTTGAAGGAAGAACAGCGGGTAGTTCAACTATTCAGGACAAACAAGGTACACATACTAATACCAAAAAAAAAAGGAAAAAACACAGCTGTGGATCATTCAGGTAACAGCACAGTATTAAGAATCAAGTGTATGTAAACTTTTGAATGGGGTCATTTTTATAAATTCAACTTATTTTCTCTTGTGGACTATATGTCAATGTAGTTTATGTGAAATATCTTATTCAGGTCAGTACTAAATAAAAAATTTTGTATGATCCCTCTTATTTTGGAAATATAACATTTTACAGATTCTAAACTGTATATATGCTAAAAGATTATTTTGTCAGTGGTTGGTAGTCTAGCATATAACCTTAAAGCTGACAGATACAGACTAAATGCCACAAAATGATTTTTTTTTTTGATTTCATAAATGCATGCTTGAGCATTTCAGTGAGAAGGAAACATCTGAATTGCGTAATATAGTTCTCCATGTTTATTCTTGGCGGGTTTGAGCTTATTGTGTTTCTGTTTATGCAGCTGCACGCATACACGCATGTACATGACTCTTATCTGATTATAGACGTATGGGCTCTGGGTAGTGTTGGTAATTGGCATGTGGCCATAATTGAGTGTATGTTGAACCTGTCGTTAGTAGGCAGGTGATTAATTGATTAATTATTTGAATACATTTTGAGTGGAAATGTATTATCCCAGAGCACAATTTGCTGTGTTGTAATTAGATGTAGAAGAAATGTGGCCTGCTAATGAAATGCCTGATTCTCCTCAAGGTGCCCTTCAGGTGCGGTTGGTTGGCACAGGAGAAAATGTAGGCGTGTTTTATGTCTGCTGAACTTCAGTTCTTCAGCTAAATCCAGGATTCCTGTATTTCTTCTCAGAAAATGAATAGGGGGCAGGTTTCCAAAGAGTAAAACCTCCTTTCCCTTTTTTTTTCTCCGCAAACACATTGTCTCTCTTTGTTCTCAGCATGTTGTTTAAATGGTTTTGGATATCGTGTCTGTCATGTTGGAAACCACAAATGAGATGCTTTCGTCCGCTGAAAAGACAAATGTAAGATATGGAAAGAAGAATTTGGACTACTTCCACTGCTGTCAACCCTGTGCTGCTTTCGTCTTCACAGAGATGGAGATCTCTCCAAGACTGGATTGATTTCTATGAACAAGCTGTTAAAAGGGTCACTCTTTATATGCGGTGCCTTTTGGACCTCTTGATGTGTTGGAAAAAAAAAAGTTGTTTGGATCAGATTTTGGATCAGGAGAAGGGTTGTCTATTGCAGTTGCAGCTGAGTTCTGGACTTTATCAGCTAATATGTTTGAAATGAATGAAAATAGATTGAGGTTGCACCAAAATGACAGACTCTGCACTTTATATTCCATCCTGTTGTTTAGTGATCAATGTAATGGCTAAATTAGCTGTATATCAGGAGCTGCTATTGAACTTTTATTGAATACCTATAGCCACGTATTTGATTTCAGACTTAATTGTTTTCTCATGAGAGTTTTGTCTTACATGGTTGGAGTATAAGAACAGAAAATATGGATATGACGGAAATGTGCAATCTCAAATCAAATGTTCAAATCAAGTGAGACTTGTTTAATTTCCCTTTAAATGTGTCACATCTAGAAATTGATGTCATAGCTGATTAATTTAGTTATTTTTGGGTTCGTTTGTTGAAGCTGTCAGTGGTACATTTACAGAGTGCATAGCAATGCTGGGGACAGGTGGAAAACAGGAAAATAAACAGATGATGTGATTTTGGTGATATTTCAATAGGAGATTATTTGAAAATATTATTATATTAATTAATAATTTATTTTATATTAGTGTGTGTATGTCTCTCTCTCTCTCTCTCTCTCTCTCTCTCTTTCTCTCTCTCTCTCTATATATATATATATAGGGACAATTTTGTACCCTGTTTAACCCCAACATGTGCAGATTAGTACCTTACAGTAGTAATATGTACCCTTAAAGGGATAGTTTACCCAAAAACAAAAATGTTGTCATCATGTACTCACCCTCATAGTGTTCCAAACCTGTATGAATTATGATTTTCTTTCTTTTGTTAAACACACACACAATTTTGGGAAACATGTAAGAACATGTGTAGCTTCTTAAGGGCAATACTACATGAAAAAATATGATATTTAGGCAAAATAAGAAAAATGTACACGTACACATTCAAAAGTTTGCACCCCTGGCTCTTAATGCATCATGTTTCCTTCTAAAGCATCAGTGAGCATTTGAACCTTCTGTAATAGTTGCATATGAGTCCCTCAGTTGTCCTCAGTGTGAAAAGATGGATCTCAAAATCATACAGTCATTGTTGGAAAGGGTTCAAATACACAAAAATGCTGAAAGCCACAGAATATGTGGGACTTTTCTGAAGAATAGTGAGCAGTTTAATTGTTCAGGACAAACAAGGGACTCTTGAAAAACTATCACTCACAAAAAAGACAGCTGTGGATCATTCAGGTAACAACACAGTATTAAGAATCAAGGGTATGTAAACTTTTGAACAGGGTAATTTTTATAAAATCAACAATTATTTTCTTATTTGGACTATATGTAAACTTTTTTTGGTCATATAATTATCATTTTGTAGAATCTGCAAGGTGTATGTAAACTTTTGACTTCAACTGTATATATAGTTTTCTAAGATAAACTAGTTGGCCTAATCAGTGTTGAGATTTCAGAGATCCAGTGGTGAGATTTTGCGAAAGTTTAGAGAGATTGCTCAGTGAAGTTGTAGCGGATCATTGCTGCTGTCATATTTGAGCCTAAATACCAATGCATGTCGTAAATGTCTGGTTGGCTCATTCTCCTAAAACCAGAACCAGAATTGTGTCCAGAGCTTATGAATAACTCATCCCATTGTGTTTGAGCCATATTGGATGTCTGTGCTCTGATGAGAGATCCAGTTGCACATTCCAGCAGGACACAAACCTCAGTTTAACACCTCTGATTAATACAGTCGGCAGTTTGATCGCTAGGGAACAGGAAGTGGTTGAGCGCTGGGGCTGGGCTGCAGCCAGAAGTAATGTATCGGGATTTGTATTCATTACAGATACACTGTGGGCTCTCCTGTCTCAGTGCCAGCATAAGAGAGATGGAGGACCGGCCTGGTTCAGACTCACTATAAGCACAGGGAGCAAGAGAGCGCACACTACAGGAATACGAATAAGAGAGAGAGAGGGGTGCAGATTCATTTTCCTATTGTCAGCTTCAGCTTTCACTCTATCAGTATCCTGCTCACCTTTTGGAGGTGCCAAGCAGCTTTGTGGGTGTAATCTCATGTTAAACCTCTCTGCTTTCTCTCAGGAATGTACTGCTTCATTTTAAGTGTTATCTTTTATCCCTAAATCTCAGCAGTGGTCTTGTAAAATGTGATATGAGACATGGAGGTTCTGACCTCAGAGCGGATGATGTTTCAGGCAGATGGTGCTGAGGGTCTTCGGGCCCCCTTACCTGCTATGAACGCACTGGTCCTGGTTGTAAAATCATTTTAATGATGTAAATGTCTTTCCCAGCATACCCTTGGCTTGTCCTGAATATTCAACAGTTGTGGTTCATTTTCACTTTTTTTAAAAGTATAATTTAAATCATTTTTTTTCTTTACTCTGTTTTCTTTCTTATTAATAGTTTGTGTTAATGTGCATGATTCACTTTAAAAAATCCCCCAATATTTTATTATATTACATTATATATGTGACCCTAGACTACAAAACCAAAGTAGCATGGTTGTATGGGTCAAAATTAAAGATTTTTTTATGATTCGATTCTTGTATGCCAAAAATCATTAGGATATTAGGTAAAGATCATGTTCCATGAGGATATTTTGTACATTTCCTACCAGAAGTATAATAATATGCATTGCTAAGAACTTCATTTGGATAACTTTAAAGGTGCTTTTCTCAATATTTTGATTTTTTTGTACCCTCAGATTCCAGATTTTCAAATAGTTGTATTTCGGCCAGATATTGTCCTATCCTAAAAAACCATACGTCAATGCTTATTTGTTCAATGCTTATGCTTATTTATGAAACCTTATTTATTCAGCTTTCAGATGATGTATAAATCTCAATTTCAAAAATTTGACCGTTATGACTGGTTTTGTGGTCCAGGGTCACATATTATATATGATATGATATGATATTATATTATGCATTTAATACATAATATTTACGTTGACTTAAAATAAATAAAAAAAATAGACTGAAAAGCCATTTTCAAAGCCAATATGAGTGCAATTCAAAGTATTTTTTTTAAATTTATTTTTTTAATTTCAGAAATTAGTCGTACATCATGTTTGCAGCTGAAATTAAAATGCATTATGAATACATACAGTTCAGGTTCACTAATTTGATTGGACAAGCGTTCCAAGAGTTTTGTTCCTACAGCATTTAGAGTGAGCGTATTTCCATAATATCCCGACTCTTTTATTTTATGCTAAATATTTTGTTTGCTTATAGATAACATTATTTAAATGCGTTGTAAATGCTGTTTAATGCTGCATTTCAAACAGCAGCATGTGTGGTGTGGCATTGACATCAAAGACCCAGGACTCCCAGGGCTCTAGGCTGACCTAAGTTTGCTTAGCTTTTCCTGTCATTGTACCCTTAAGCAGCCCTCAGGCTTTCATCTAATGTTCTAGCTCAGAGGAATGAGGTAAGACTCTTCAGGGTCAAGAGAGAAGTCATTTCAGGCCTGGCAGTGATGAAAAATGATCAAGCTCATACTCATTTATTTTTTTCTGTTGTGCTTTCCCTTCACTGTTGCTTTTGACTCTGTGCCTGTCTGCGGTTTGTGTGCGAAACAGATGTCAGTGATGGCGTCTCTGTGAGTCTGGCAGTCAGTTTTTATTTTATAGATGAACCTTCCTCTGAGTAGTTTTTCAAAGAACCATCTGACCCTTTCTGTGAAATAAATCCTGGAAGAACCATTTCCGAGGGTTATATCAGAGAGGAAAGACAACCGTAGTTTCCCCGCAAAGACTTGAATCACCCTTTTTTATGATCAGAAATGACTAGGAGTTTTTTCCACAACCTCATTTCTCCCCCAGCAGCCCACCATTTCTCATGTGACCTTTTACCTTTCTCTTCTAACTCACACACACACACAGACACACACACACACACATACATACATACACACAGGTGTGTAGAAGGGTCAATGCGGTCCCAAACCTTCCTCTTCGTCTTCTTGGACCCCAAAATAACTCGGCTGTTCTAATTAACGTAATTAATTTCACTTATAGCAGTTAATTATTTCAGAATGGGTGAAGAACAGAGCGAGGGAACGAGAGAGGGAAAGAGAGAAGGTGGTGGTCTCAGGAGTCTGTCTAATCTTGGTTTAGGGCAGTGGAGGAAGATTAGAGCTACTCATGCACTCCTGAAGAAAAGACGTGAACCCAATTACATCTTCTGTCTTTTTTTCGGCTTCTCTCCCTATTTTAGCCCTCCAGAGTGCTGCCGTGAGTGCCTGTGTGTGATGATGACTGTTAAACTGGCTAATAACATCTCAGAACTCAAAAGAGTTTAGGTCAGCTCAACCCAGTTCCTGTTACAGTCCTGTCACAGGTGGCCTTTCCTTCTACACAGTTTGCAAGCAGCAGTATGTGAGCAGGATGTTGAATATTTAGTATGATTATGATATGGTAAGTAAACAGTAGGCGGGGAGTACAAGAATAGCTCAGATGAGATTCAGAAGTATACAAACAGTGGATATTTTGCTATCCCATGAGACCAGAGATGCAGGGTAGCCGTCTTGTTAAGTATGAAGGACCGTTCACACCAAAGCAATAATTCTGTATAATGATAACTATATGTTAACCTGGACCACGAAACCAGTCATAAGGGTCAGTTTTTTTAAACTAAATAAGCTTTCCATTGATGTATGGTTTGTTAGGATAGGACAATATTTGGCAGAGATGCAACTATTTGAAAATCTGAGGGTGCAAAAAGATCTAAAAGTTGCCTTTAAAGTTGTCCAAATTAAGTTCTTAGCAATGCATATTACTAATTAAAAAGCTTTGACATATTTCCTGTAGGAAATGTACAAAATATCTGTAATTTTGACCCATACAATGTATTGTTGGCTATTGCTACAAATATACTAATGCTACTTACGACTGGTTTTGTGGTCCAGGGTCACATATTAGAATCCACACCAATGCAGAATAATGTTCTGTTTATCATAAATGCATGCTGCACTTACTCTTTTTATCATTCATCAGCTTGACCAAAAAATTCCAGTGAAGACATTCCTTTGTGTTATTACCATTACAGTTGTGGTGTGGAGTTTTTCATTCTCTAAGAATGAAAATGAAACCTTGTTAGAGTTAGAATTAAAATCCTATAGTTATTGTTATAGTTAGTGTGCTTTGTGTGAACAGGTCTTAAAGGGATAATTCACCCAAAAATGAAAATTCTGACATTAATTACTCACCCCCATGTCATTCCATGCAAACCCCCACCTTTGTTCATCTTCAAAACACAAATTAAAATATTTTTGATGAAATCCAAGAGCTTTCTTTACTCTGCATAGACAGCAATGCAACTGACACGTTCAAGGCCCAGAAAGGCAGCAAGGACATCGTTAAAATAGTCCATATGACATCAGTGGTTCAACCTTAACTTTATAAGGCTACAAAAATACTTGACTTAAAAATAATGACTTTATTCAATAATTTCTTCCGTGTCAGACTTTGACGACGCATGGACTAGTTTAACAATGTTCTTGCTACCTTTCTGGGCCTTGAACATATCAGTTGTGTTGCTGTCTATGCAGGGTCAGAAAGCGCTCGGATTACATCAAAAATATCTTAATTTGTGTTCCGAAGATGAACGAAGGTCTCATGGGTTTGGAACGGCGTGAAGGTGAGTAATTAATGACAGAATTTAAATTTTGAGTGTACTATCCCTTTAAGTACAAAGAAGTACCAAAATCTTACTTCTGTATCTTGTGAAACTTCTTCATCAAAGACTTTCTTGACTTTACTAACAAGTACGTTAGTAAAGTAAATTCACATACTTTACATGAATTTGATGCTGTATTCACAAAATCAGTGTTTGAGACTGACAGCTGTTTTACTCTCAGATCTGTCCCGTTCATGTTACAGTAGACAAGAGCAGGATTGAATAATGTCGGTTACAACAGGTAACCGGAGTCAGTTCTCTGATAATGCCCGGTTGTTAAGTCTGATGCCACATGTGATGTATTAGCCATTTCCGTGTTCAAATGCTCCTTCAGATCCCATGAGAAAAACAATGGTGGAACCTTTGAACTTTTTCACAATCATTTCCTTTTGTACTGCTGAGATTTGAAAACGAGAGGATCTTAACTTTGGCCCTCAAGGGCCGCTTTCCTGCTAAGTTTAGCGCCAACCTTGATCAAACTCACCTGCCTGTAACTTTCAAGCAACCCTGAAAGATTAGCTTGTTCAGATGTGTTTGATTAGGGTTGGTGCTAAACTCTGCAGGAAGTCTAAACTTTGCTTCTGAATGCTTTGTTTTGCATTTGTTAAAAAATAATGACTCTTATTACCTTGTCAGTTGCAGACGGTAATTGATGTGAAACTGATAGTGACTTACATGTATGTGCTATGTAGTATTGATTCTTAAAAGATTTGATGATTTTGTTATACAAAACCGCATTTAACAGGTTCTGCAATTTCAAACATAATCACAGTTTCATACTGGCAACAAAAGGCATGTGAATTTACCCAATCAAAACTTTTGCAAATTTAGTTAAAAACTCACAGGTCACTTCTTGCGCTTCTGAATACACATGAGAAGAGGGGAAAGATGTTTAGAAAATGACAGGAAGAGGCAGGGTGCATGAGTTGGATGGAACGGATAAAGAGGAGAGAGATGGAGTGATATTGGCAGTGGAGGAAGGAGAGGAGAGAGAGAGAGCAAAAGAGATGGTCTGATGAGTTATATATTATTCAGTATGTTATACATTATTAAAGAGAGTTCATATTTAGCTGTTACACACACAGGCATAAATTAAGAGAAAAAGGGAGAAAGCACAGACAGAACGAGAGATGAAAATGAGATAAAGTCATATGAATGTGTGTGTGAGAGGGTTTAGAAAAGAAACACGGCTGTACGGATCAGCATTAATGCTCCAAGTTAAACGCAGCGTTAATCTGGACCAGCGGGGTTTGTGCTGCGAGGCTCTTTTCGTGACGGAGATTACCGAATCCCTCTGCGCACTCTGGGCCAAATTCCAGTTCAGAATTCCAGGACTCTCATTCATGTCTTGACTTTCCTTCTAGAAGCGTCGAATTCCATGAAAACCAGCTGCACTTCGGTCGGATTTAAACAGGCCAGACTGCATCACGACGGAACATTTTGCTCAGCGTATGAAGGTCTCATGACGGCATACGTATATGCGTCCAATATATATGAAGCAGTCGCTGAGATGTCTGTGAACGCAGATTTGTGGTTTGGGTTGGAATCAAGTTCAGTTAAGGATCAAGTGCCAATTTTCCAGTTTCCATTCCAGTTTTTGGGGCTTTTTTTTATTGTGAAAGCAGTAGTTCATATAAAGTCCTGTTAAGCCATGGGGCATCAAATAAACAAAAATTATTCAGTATAGCGTCTAAAATTAACACTCGCCAAGTGCCAAATGCGAGTAAAAATGGGCTTTGGCTAGTAAATGCAGAGCTCCTGGCCAGTTGGCTGGCAACTTTTTGAAGAACTATAAATGAATTCATAATTTACACCATAAAAACAATAGTCTGACCCTTGCTGGTATAAGCAATGACCATAAATCTATTTAAACAGTAATTTTACTGCAAATTTAGGCAATGTTAATCTAATTTTTAATTTAGCTGTGTCTGTTGTAAGTACCTAAAAAGTGCAAAATGACAGTTGCTATCTAAAACTGCGAATTTAACTTCTCTTACATAATAAATTACAAAAAGCAATAACTAATTCTGTCATGTTATCTTGCGCTCAGATGTCTGATGTTTGGGAATGCAATTGACCCTTCGCTAACAGCTTGATTGACAGGCGATCTGACCAATCATAACGCCAAATCGCCATTTTGTCCGACAAACAAATCAGACAGCAAAGTAGATTAACTTGAAAATATGTGTGTATTGACGTCTTTCTGTGGTTGAAATAAAATATGTTCTGATGGTCATTCATGTTTATTTCTTGCTTTAAGTAAAAAAGAAATGACGATCAGTTGACGTGTCGATTGATCTAAAAACCAATATAGTGATGCCACGACATATTAAAGAGCCACAATATTGTATTTATTGTTTGAAATTCTTTAAAAAATGATTAAATTTTAAAGCTGAGACCTTGTTTCATACCTGAAGTAACCTGCTCTGTCGGCGTGTTGTCAGTTTCCTCTTTGTTCCACAGTGTATTTTTCACTGCGTGAGAACATGATGTGTAGTTTGAGAGCAGCATTGTTTGTCAGACATAGCATCAGTAACTAAGGAAGGTGGGTTTTTGTGAAAGGTCAAATGTGTAAGACAGTAATGGGAGGTCATTACGCAATCATTTTGATGACAGACTTGTGTTCAAACATTTCAAAGTTATTAAAATAATATTTGACATGGTGTGCAATGAGATTGGTACGCTGGTTAGTCCAGTTATCAGTGATGCCAAGTCTGCGGTTTTCCTGCGGAATTGGACTACTTTATCACTGTTGTCGCGGGTTGTTTTTCCATGTTCGTGGGTTGAAGCAACCCCAGTAACGTAACATTTAGCCCCTGGAATGCTAGTTTTACCAGGGAAATCCTGCCACTTGTATTTAACACCCGGAACACGATTTTTCAGAGGGACAACCCCTCAAAACGAGATACTTTTGGGCTATTTTTGAGGAGCAGTTGGGTGGGTTTTGTTGTGAAAACCTGGCAACCCTGGCAGTTATCCAATCACATGATCTAGTAAAGCAAAGTCACATGACTTTTTTTTGACACGCATCGAGGAGTGTATTTAGTAGATTTGTTTTTTGTTGTAGTTTATCTGCATGTCTTTTTATTGGATAAAAAATTATCTGACTCAGCTTGGAGTTTCCATCCAGTGTTGCTTTATGCAATATCCTGAAATTAACATAAAATTAAGTTGATGGAAATAATGACAGTATTTATGTTTTATGATTTTGCGATTTTTGCTCAACTTTTAGACTTACTGAAACATTATTTAAATGTTGTTTAAATGTTTCTTATATAAATACCAATTTCTGTCATTAAACTGTAGATGGCGCAGGCTGATGGGTCCTAATGTAAACTAATGACATTCACATCATTAAACAAGCTGATTGGTTCATGTTGCATACACAGCCAATGAGCTCGCTGCTTTCCATTTAAATGGCTGGTTAGCATTCACTAGAGTTCCTCTGAAACCCACCACCTCCCCAGCTCCACCTGTATAGATCTGCTACAGTTAATATATATGCGATTTGTGCAGCAACAGTATGTCTTAAATACTCACAGCACCATATATGAATATATATTGGCACTAGCAAGGTCCTGTACTTGCTTTGTAGCTGCAATAATCTACAACAACAACAGTAACCAACGGCAGCAGCAATTCAGCAGTGTAGCAAATACATTAACTTTGTCATATCCATTACAATGCTTAAATCTTCAGAGAGTTGTTGTGATAGAACTTTGATTAAAAAATGCACATATTGAATATTATGAAAGTACATCCCACATGTCTAATGTTACCTCAAATCATGTGACTGGATGTGAGTTGTGTTTTTACTTTTCTAAGTCAAACTTCTGATTTTCATCTGGATAAAATGGACAAAAAAATCCCATTGATTTACAACAAATTGGACACTGTACAGCATTGCTTTCTTTTATTGTTGTAACTCCAGAAATCTGTGTAGCAACACATTTTCAACTCAACACAAAAATGCGAGGAGCAAAATCATGATGGGGGTTTGTTGTTTTGTCCCATTGCGTAGGTTGTTGCTTTGTATAAAAGTGTGTTTAAATTTCACGGTAGATGTGTTTGAGTCTAAGCTACAATCTTACTGCCATCTCTCTGGAATCCCTCACTCTCTGGCACCTACCCATGTGTGTGTGTTGATGACCAATATTAAACAGACATGCTTTGAACTCCATAGTGACTGATGTCTGTTTCTTAAAATAACTGGACTGTGACCTTATCTCCTGGTCCTGTAGTCTAAATGTTTGTGAGCAGTCTTGTTTCAGGACATTGAGAACGGATGGAAAGAATAGAAAACATAACACCAAGCAAGAAAGAGAAAGGGAAGGAGGAGTTAGATGTTTGCTTATATAACCACACTCATTGTAGTGCAAATACCTTGTTTAACCTCATCCCAGTAAACCCAGTGTAAGAAATGGAACTATTTAAATGAATGCTTGTTATACTTGTTGCTGTTTTTAGTGAAAGCCTTGAGCAGTACTTCGGGAGAATGTGACCTAACTAGACACGGCACGACTAGTTTCCAGCGATGAGTAATTTGCCTGCTCGTACTAAAAGCAGAAAGGCTATACAACACGACGCAATTATAGCTGATCAGAACATGTTTTATGTCTGATATATAATTTGGAGCAGCATGGTTAGGACACAGTGCTGTATATGAAGAGTCAGGTGCAAAACCAGCTAAAAGCCATCTCGGTCAAAAATGAGATAATGATAGTGAGTGAATGCTCCTGACACATATTATACGTCCATCAAATACTTTTACTTCAAACTCGCTAAATTCCAGCCTCAGCCCAATCAGAAGTACCAGTACTTACATGGGAACCTATACAAAGTAGCCAGAAAGAAATGCTAATTGTAAAGAAAAATGTCAGATGGATTTAGAGGCTTTTGCATCCGAACTCTTCATATATTCTTTAAGGTCTGTTAGTGCAACATTGAGAGGTTGGTGTTAAAACTGATGAGTTCAGAGTACAACTGATAATAGAGCTATTTGTTAGCTGGAACCTAGCCACTACCACTTACAAACATGTTTACTTAGCTACACACACACACGTTTGTTTTTGTGAATTGTGGGGACTTCACACACACACACACACACACACATTACTTGTAGAATTTACTTCATACAGTTTTCCTAACAATTTTATGTCAATTTTCCTGTTACTGCCCTGTACAATTTACTTGTTATTGTTGAGTAAAACAAGTTTCACAAATTTAATGAAGACAATAAGTAACTTTAGCTTGGCCAGTATAAGTCTGAGTGTTTTTTGAGTGTTACTTTGATTTTACTCAATATAGCACTGATTTAAACCATGCTTTTGCAATGTTTGTCTTACTCAGAAATATCTAAGTATCTACATAATACATGATGCTCAATAATACTCAATATTCAATACCTGGTGCACAATACACAATACACCAACATTCTGTGGATTGTTTTTATAATGAATGTGTCATTCTGAGTAGAAAATGAACTCCAGATGTAACAAAATCGTAAGTTACTAAACCAAACAACAAAAGCTATGATAAAACTTTGTAAATGCAGCTGGAAAACAGCAAAAACAACAACAACAACAACAACAAAAAAAACAAAAAAGAAAAAAAAAAGAAAAAAAACAATCAAACTGAATTAATCATAACCCAGTACATGATGGGAACACCAGTGTTAGAAAAGTTTAGCTGGTTTTACTAAATTGTATAATGTTGATATCAGCGCATGTTGATATTTTGTTTATATATTTTTTTAATTATCAGCTAACTTTTTCATGTAAAAATTACATTTGTTTTTCTGAACTATTTACTTGACCATATTATTTTGTTGATGAAAGAGCAAAATGAGACAGCAACATTTATTTGACCATTACAATTTGACAAATAAATTGAAAAAAAAAATGCATAAAATTTTCCTAGACCATATTATATTATATTATATTATATTATATATTTTAACAATTTATTTATTTATTCATTCATTCATTAAATTTATTTATATAAATTTGCTATACAGACATGAATGATACCTAAAATCAAGTTGTTGATGTGAAGTGTGCTTTTAATTTTTTTTTTACTTAAACAGATTTCTGAATTTTGTCGGTTCAGGATAAAATGATTCAATTTACTGAACTGAACACTAAATAACAGGAGAAAAATAATGATGGGTTTGGTTGTTGTTTTTTTTCTTTTTCTCTATGACACTGTCTAATGAATTGAAAATTATAATATAATATAATATAATATAATACAATATAACAACTTCCAACTAATAATAATGCCTAATTATATCATAATAATGATAATAATTTTGTTTATTTATTTATGTATATAGTTTAACATCTCAGTCAGTTGATTTTCAGAGGCTGAATAGCTTTGTTGCTGCTGTGCACCACTGTTTTACTGTCCCTGGTGTGTGTGTGTGTGTGTGTGTGTGTATTTGTGTGTTGGTATCTCAGGGGTGTAGGTATGTGTGAGTATTTCAAAAATAACGGTGTGTGTATAAATGTCTCAGATGTGCTTGTGTATGTGTCTATGTCTCAGGTGTATCAGCGTGTGTAGGCTACGTCTCAGGTGTGTGACTGTGTGTGTCAGATTGCCTCAGGTGTGCGTTTGTGTGTTAATGCTGAATGACGGCTAATTATGTGAGAACACATCCTAGGGCATGTAAACATTGTGTTGGTGTTGGCGCCCTGCTTTATTAAGGTTTTGGTCATGTTTAGGTGTGTATGTGTGTGCTATGGCTGAGGGACCAGTGAAGCATGACTGAGCAGCTTGATCTGATTGGCTGGCTTTGATAACAGTGATGTAATTGAACAGATGGTAATGGATGACACCTTCAGCGTGCCCCGCCCACTCACACCACACACACACACACACACACACACACACACGGCATCCTAATACAAGCCATGCAGTGTCTTTCTCTAGCAAAACACTCACTGTCTTATTCTTTGATCTTTGTGTGTGTGTGTGTGTGTGTGTGTGTGTGTGTGTGTGTGATAGAGAGGGACAGAAAATCGAGGTGGCCAAAGACCTGTGTGTATCTCACCATCATTATCCTGTCATTGGTTAATTTTCTTCTAGTAGTTGGGTCTTTTCTCACTGATTTATTTATTTTAGCTTTGTGGCTTCAGAGCGTCGTCAACTTACGACTCCATTTCCCACAATTCCCTGCTGAGTCATGAACCGCGAGCATTTCGTGCTTTACAGCTCACTGCTGCGTGTGTGACATCATCGAGCAATGACTCAGTACCATATTAACCTAGCACACATAAAGTCAAAATGAAACTTTTATGATGCCCAGCTCAACCTCACTATAAAAGGCTTTGTTCCGCATTTTTATGTTTTTATACATTAAAATTATTTATATTTTTTTCACTTAACCTCAGTGCTGGTTTCCCGGCTGGCACAGGACTTACGTCGAAGTACTTGACCTCCATTCTCTTTTTTCAAGTCAATCGGCAGAACCATAAATGTCATGTGACTGATCATTCTGGAGCCGTAGGGAAATTACATACCCTTCACTATAGCGACTATCATGAGGCGTGACGTCAAAGGCAGCAAACAGGGGAAAATCAGTCCATTTCACACTTTATTAAACAGCTTTAATATAATTGCACTTTTTTTGTTTGTTTCATGTGTTTTTTTTTTTTTTTTAATTGTCATAATAAATGGCAGCTAGTGTTGTTATTGTTCATTAGCATTAAAACAATTTTAAAAATTGACTGTTAATTAAAATACATTTAGAATTAAATATTTAATGGAAAACTTAAACTTCAAAACTTAAATGAATATTAGAAATGTTGCTTTGGCAAGTAACCAAAATAAAATTTAAGATTTAAGATGAGCTACTCGAACAGAAATAAACTATTAAATATTAAACAGAATATTTAAAAAAAAAAAAGACTAAATATAACAATTACTGAAATCTAAACTGAAAATCTAAAACCTAAAAATATAAAAAGCTAATTCAAAATATGAATTATTACTATAATAGTTTAGAAGTAATTAGTGCTGTGCAACGATTAATCGCAATTAATCACGATTAATTGCATCCAAAATAAAAGTTTTTTTTACATAATATATGTGTGTGTACTGTGTATATTTATTACGTATATACAAATACACATTTTTAAGATTTTTTTTATGTATTAAAAATATTTATATGTAATATTAATTATATCAATAAAAATATATGCATGTAAATATTTTCTAAATATGTACTGTATGTGTAATCGTGTTTAATTGTTGCACAGCATTATAAGTAATACTAAGTAACACTCATGACAATTTCTGAATGGCCATCAATAAATAAACATGCTTTTGCCCCAAGAATGTTGTAGTTAAAGCATCTACCAGCAGGGGCAAACAGGTCCAAAACTTGACTTATACTGAAACATCATGTGCCACTTCCTTTCTCTCTGTTTTCTATGTTTTCAAACAGCCCTTCATGAATATGCATATCAGTGTTTATAGTGTAGCATGTCTCAGCTGAATGAAGGAAACTTAGTTCAGCAAGATGCGTTGCAAGATGTGTTGACGCCGCCACGTACAGGTCTGTCGCTCTCTCTGTCACTTCATCTCTCCCGCTCTTGCTTTCTGTTACCTCCTCATCACTTTCTCCCTATGAATCTGGGTTATTCTGGCCTTGTATCTCTGCAGATGAATTTTAAAAAGGATGTTATTAATACTCTTGCGTGTGTGTGTGTGTGTGTGTGTCAGTTCTAGGGTCCACAGGGTCCCGTGTCTCTTCCTGTGTTTGGATCTTTCTGCAAGTAATGTTTTTCTAGGCTTAACTCCTGCCACACCATTAAATATTTCTCTAATATGTGGATAATTAGTGGTTGTAATCTTGATCTTTGAATAGATTGTAAAAATGCTTACAGAGGCCTAGGGGTCAGTTTGCATTTTTCTCCACTAATGGCTGTTCGGAAGTAGCTGTGTATGGCGACAAATGTCTTATGTTTTTTTCAGCATGTGATTCATTGTTTTTAGTGATTACAAACTGTCTAATTGCACCTTCTTGTGTTATATACTGTTTCTTTTATGTGGTGTGCGTGCTTTACAGAAAAACATTATCCAGAGTGTGGGTGTAGAGCGTATGACAAAGACAGTAAACTGACTGGATACTGGATACTGGAAGTTATGTCTGTGGTAACATGCTTATATTCTGCATTGTACTCTAGTTTTTATTCATTCGCCACAATCAGTAAGAAATGTCTCATTGGCTGACTGAGTAATGTCTGGCCAGAATGAGCTGCATTGTTGGTTTAGACTTGCTGTGTCTGTAGTCAGAAGTCTGGCTATGTCGTGACTTCATCCGAAATTGCATACTGCCTGAGTAGATACTTCTTTTGAATAAGTAATTATTTTGTAATCATTAAAAAAGTATGTTCTGTATAGCAGTGGCGTACACGGGGGCTCGAGTCCCTGCCCCTTTGAGGTCTGATGCCAAAAGTGCCCTTTCGGGCTGATCTAGGTGGCCACAGACCGCAATCTCTGCTGAGGGGGACCTCCCCTTCTCCCCCCAGGTCCGCGATTGGGCTATTCTAACTTTTTTTTTTGCAATTGCAAGTTTACATCTCCCAATACTGACTTGTTTTCTCACAATTTTTTCTGGCAATATTCTGGTGACACAAACACGCAGTTGCAAGTTATAAAGTCCAAATCTGAGGGGAATAAAGACTGATATGAGTTGATATCTCACAATTACATGCTATGAAGTCTGAATTGCAAGATATTAACTCATAATTCTGAGAAAAAAATGCAATTTAGAGAAAAAAACGTTTAATATCTCGCAATTATGACTATTTCTCAGAATTGCAAGTTTAATTTTTTTACATTTTTTTTTTTTTTTTTATTCAGTGTTGGAAGCAGGCTTTCATAGTTTTTTGCTGACCATTTAGTAGGGAAGTGTGCATATTTGAACGTCCTATGTGAACTGATACAAACCACCCTTAACCACACCCCCAAAAAATATCATATTCTTTACCACACCCCCAAACAATGCACAGGATAATGCCACACCTCTAACCTCACCTCCAAACTATATCACACTCTTATCCACACCCCCCTAAACTAGATTTGTACAACTTTATGAGTGCTGCACTGGCGCTTGACTTGAGGAAGAGCATTTCAGTTAGAAGTTTTGTCTGACATGAGACGACACCGACACCATGTCACTGTGTTGTATGCCATCAAAATACAACAAGAGCATTTCAAGAGCAGCTGGCTAGCTCATTCTATGCAGATTCCCTAGAGTGGCTGCACAAGCTCTGATGACAACACAGCCGTTTCACGATTGGCCAGATTCACTGATAACGACAGCAGTTTGTGTTCTGGTAATGCTTACAGGCGCTGTATTAGGAAGTGCGTAAAGTATTGAATGAAAAGTATTTCTGTTGCTACATAAAACCTTCTCAATTGTCTGTGTATTTGACAAATATTGCATCTAATTCACTTCATCTCTGATAAAGTATGCAAACGCTGTGCAGACGTCACTACAGAAAGCAGAAGCCGCAGTCGAACACCTAATATCACACTCTCAACAACACCTCCAAACTATGTCACACCCTCCTTTACAGTGTTTAACAGGTGTCTTTATCCTAGTGTTGTGACAAAACGGCCTGGCTGCAGAAGAAACCAAAGCAGAAAAACTAGTAGCAATCAGAGCAGTAATGTTTTATTCCCTTGTACGTTCGTGGTCAAATCATCCACTGCTGTGATGCAGCAGCAGTGAAAATGCTCTTACTGTACAGCTGAGAGAGAGAGTGAACGGGTGTGTGTGTTTTTGTGTGGTGAGATGAATATATGAATGGTGATGCTGACTCATAAAACAGTATGTGAGAGAGTGTGTGTGACTGTGGTGTTAAAATACACTCATCCATGCAGTGCAGTAGATTAACACATGCTGAGGTATGTGTGTGTTTGCTTAGTTGCTGGAGTGAAAATGGTGGCATATGGTTAAAATACAACATATTTTGGAAACAAGCTATAGTTAACATCTGCCCAATCTCTGTTAGCCCATTCTCAATATATATTAGCCCCTCCCCTAGCTCATTTAGTCCCTCCCCATTTGTTTCAGCCTGTTTTTGCCTACCTGATCTCATGACGAAAACGTATCTGTGGGAACGTTTTTGCAAGATGTAAAATACGTACAAATAAGTACATATCACTGCAGTTTCCAACAGAAATGAACACTAGAGGCAGTAAAACAGCGAGCAAGTAATTGTTTTCATACACAGTTATGATTACAGCTCCATGTGTTTTGCTTTCCGGACATAACAAGCTTACTCGGTAGCTCAGCCGGCTCAGAAATTGGACTTAGGATGCGGAATCCTTGGGTACGAATCCTGTGAAAAACATGACTCACAATGAAAGAGATAAAAGATGACAGTTAGAAAAACGGCATGTATGCGATTGCATTTTTACATCACTTTCACTTTTGTTCATACTATCAGTACGTTTGGGTGTAGTACAGATGGTACATTATTTTAAAACATCACGGGGCATTAGAGTTATAGCACCACTCAATGGACATTTCATGTCAGGACTGGGGTGACGCGTACAAAATCAATGTCGCATAAAATGTACCACATATATACATTCATCTGTTCCGGGGGGAAAAAACTGATGCTCTTTTAGCACCACTCAGTGGACATTTCACATCAAATATGTCATGAAACGTACATGGCGGTGCGTATTTCGCATTTTGCAAAAAAGTTCCCACAGGTATTTTTTTTGTCATGAGATCAGGTTGGTTTTTGCTCATTCACTACTAACAGCTACTTACAAATGATATAAGATAATTTGAGAGTGGCTGATATGCCAATGGATGTTTTCCAATGAAACGTTTCCAAGAGACTTTTTTTTTTTTTTTTTTTTTTTTTGTCTTTATAAAGCAGTTTTTACTTCAATTTTTTTACAGTCATCCATTTGTTCATACTATGTGTTTTATATGTCCATCATAGTGTTCACTAGTTTGAAGCTTCTAGTTAAAATACAATGTGAATGTTCCTCTTTTATAGTGACCCTCTATTCAAAAGCTCTAAGAGAAGCCCATTGCTGATCTTAGATCCGAGGGAAAGGGGATCCCCTGGTGTCTGTGGTGATGCAGTTGTAGAATGTGATTGAATCTCACTTCATCCATCAGCAATATGGATTCCAGACGAAACAGATTTAGTGGCTGTCAGAGCTGATGGCTCAAACTTTAGAAAGATTTCAGTGAGGTGCAGAATTGATCTGTGTGAATGAATGCAGAATTTGAAATTTGGTGATTTTCCTTGACACCTAGTCTTTGCTTTAACTCGAGTTTACAAGATTATGTATGCGTGTTTGTTTGTGTATGTGTGTGTGTGTGTGTACACTCTTAAAAATAAAGGTGCTTTAAAATCCATTTATCTATGGCATCGTGAAGCAATTTTATTTTTATTAGTGTATTCCTGACATTATGAAGACCAATATTCACACAAGTATAGTAATACCAGTAAATTTTGACTTTGTGGGGACATTTTTTGGTCCCCATGAGGAAACAAGCTTATAAATCATTAGTCTGGCGTAGTCAGACCTTCAGAGTGAAGGCAGAAGGTCTGGAAACCTTGGCCGCCTTGGCCCGCCAAAGAGGCCATATGATTGACAGGTAAATTAACCAATCACGTTTCATTTTGTGCTGCGTCACGTTTGGGGTATACAAATGTCGGCTTAAAAACAGACTGGTGTGTAAAACTCTTGATTATATTTCACATACTTTTGAAAGTCCAGCATTTAGTTGATCCTGATAAGCGCTTATCATCACAGTTGTAAACACAACAGCTTTCTTCTTTCGTGACGAGGTTTGGCATCATGGCGAAATGTTAAAAAATGCAACTCGCAGTCCTGGAAAACCTGTATAATTCAACCAATTGGACTTCAAAACTCCTAGTGTTTCCACTTTTGTGTGCCATATGCATCAGACGTTCAGCCAGTGGTCTGTGGACATGATGTCTGAGGCTGAGACAAATAAATCATATCCACCTTTTTCTTTAACGTGGAAATAAGCCTATGGGTGAGACGGTTCATTAGCCACCATAGGGAAATAACGAGAAGAAGAATAACTTGCAGTAAATGGTAAAACTGTTTGCACTACAAACCAGTGTGTTCATAATTAAGATAATACTTTAAAAGAACATGGTAAGGCACACCAGTTTGCAATATCAAGCAGCAAAACAAGCTGTTTTGTACAGCTAAAAATAGACCGGAAGCCAGACCTATAAAATGTACAAATGGCCGCACCCACTTATACGATAAGAAAAAGATGGATAGAATGAAGTGTTTTGAAAATCTAAAATAGCAGAAAGTTTTGTGTGAGGGGTATGTTTAGGGTAAGGCGATGGAAAATACAGTTTGTACAGAATAAAAACCATTACGCCTATTGAATGTTGCCACAAAAAAGGAAACCAGTATGTATGTGCGTGGCTCTCTTTGTTTCTGCTTTTATGTCTGTTCATTTGTGTCTGACAATAAAAACACAAACTTATCTCCCAATTAGAAAAAATGAGTTTGAGTGTATCTCTCAAGAGAGTGAATCCATTATGGGTACTTTAGAATGAGTAACTGAGATTCTTCTTTTTGAAAGTCCTTTATCCAGAGCATGGCTTTACTACGGTAATTAGAAATGGTGCTTTAGGAGAGTCCGCATGTCATCGAGAAAAGCCCACTTTGACTTCCTGTAATTTAACAGGAGTTAGATAACACAGAAAACAACTCTCCAGTTCTCTTCTTGCTCTCAGACATGCTTTCCTGAATCCTAATGACCGAAAACCAAGCACTTTCTTCTTTATAAAAGGTGATTCCTGCACCAATAGCAATACCCAGTATCACCCTACAAAAAACTTTAATATGTTAAACTGGGATAGGAGAACATATATTAGCATAGACAAACGCACTGATGTCATTCTTACATGACATTTCAGACTAATCCAGACTTTGGCTTATTCAATGGGCTGAACCATTTATTAGAAACAGAAGGGGAGAGAGAAAAATGAGGGTACAGGATGGGAGAAACTCGTAGTTCTGTGGTTTACTACTGTGATCTCACTCTGTCTCTCATTCCTGACACACACACACTTCAGTAGGACGGTTGACGGTGGTTCTCTTTGGATTTTACGCTATTGGACTGCAGATGGAGATGAGACACGGTCCTGCAGGGCTGCCATGTGTGATGTTTAGTGTGAGAGAATACGAATGCTCTATTGCAATTGGCCAGTATGGTTATATTGGAATGTCTCAAAACAAAACATTGATTGGCTTTTCACACCTGAAATTGTTTACCCAGGAGTTATTACATATAAATACCAGAGGTGTTTAATCTTGGGTTGCCAGGCTTTGGGATTTCACACTGTACATTTGTAAACTCATTTGTGGATGGATTTGACGGTCGCATTTGCATATTTACAGGCTTAATAACATTGATTGGACAAGTACAACACGTGACAAGCACACAAACTGTTTTAATAACTGCTTGTCCATCTGGCTGTGGGCTTTGTTGTCCCTATGGACTTCTATAAAATAAACTCCCCTAAATGACTGAAAATCTGGGTCTGGGACAAGGGTAAAACAATAAAGCTACCCTAAAAGGCGTTAGAAAATTTGCCAAGTAATTGGAGGTATGATAAAGAAAAAATCTATTTAAATGTGACATCAAAAAAAGTATTAATACAGAACAAAACAGCACAGGACTCTTTCGTTTATGTGTTTGCGCTACGTAAACGTCTTTCTCATTCACCGTCTCATTCACCGTCTCCTTCTCTTCCTCCTTCTCTTCCTCTACAGGCTCCAACTATTCCAGTCCGTCGTTGGCTCCAGTCCCCAGTCTGAATGAGGACGAGCGTGTCGGGGGCGGGGGTGGGGTGCTGGGTCTTGCACCTGAACACATTCCCACCCCTGGCGCCCCCCTCAGCTGGCAGGCAGCCATCGACGCGGCGCGGCAGGCCAAGCTGATGGGCACCACCGGAGCCCCGATCTCCACTGCGAGCTCCACGCAGCGCAAACGCCAGCACTACACCAAACCCAAGAAACAGGCCAGCACTGCCTCCACGCGCCCGCCTCGAGCCCTTCTCTGCCTCACTCTAAAAAACCCCATCCGCAGGGCGTGCATCAATATCGTGGAATGGAAGTATCCTTTACTGAACTCAGACCTGATTGGCATATATACAGTATATACACTTTTATTCAGAAGTTTGGGGTCAGTAATGTTTTTTTATGTTTTTGAAAGAAGTCTCTTTGGCTCACCAAGACTCCAATAAAAACAGTAATATTATGAAATTAATATTGTAAAAAAAAAAATTGTTCTGTAGTGATATGGACTAGATTTTCATCCATTACTTCAGTTTTCAGTGTCACATGATCCTTGAAAAATCATTCTAATATGCTGATTTGTTAAACATCTTAATTGTCACGTTTGATCAATTGAATACATCCTTGCTGAAAGATGGTATTCATTTCTTTCAAAAAAATCTATATTTTACTGACCCAAAACTTAACTGACCACGTATTTAATTTGAAAGAGTGCACATGAATCTGGCAAGCCAGATACAGGGTCTTAAACTGCCATCATATTAAAGAGCACACAATATTTATGAATTTACTTTGTTTTTTATCTGTAGTTCGTACATTTACATTATTCACAGACACATTCCTCCCAAAGCGACATCCAAAAACATCTCATAGTGAGTTGGTGACAATTGCTTCAGCAGGTAGCTGAAGATACAGTTGTTTTCTGAATGTTAATTAATCAGTGTTAAAATTACAGGAGCTCTGACTTCAAAGTGGAAGTGAAGCAGTCAGTTTACAAAGTTTTCATTACTTAACTGATCTCCACTTTAATTAAAAAATATATAACAAACACGATTAATCTTGAAATACCACAGTGTGTGATGTCACAGGGTTGGCTTACTTCATCAGTGAAGCAATATAAGCATTTCTGTATTTTTTTTTTAACAAACAAATGTTATTTTAAAAGAAATATTTTTGGTTTTCACCAAAATTTGGATGAATATCTAACCTTAGGGATGTAATGATATTATCAATATCGTGATATCGTAATAGCAAAACTATCTCGATATTATCATGGTCACATGATGATATGAAACGATAGGTCTTCCGGGCAAAAAGTGTAGTTCTTAAAATATATTTAAATTTCTCATTCTAACATAAAACGTCTTTACAGTTGTGTGCTTTGGCACAGTATCTGTCAAACGAACTAAAACCGAAAGAGCAGTATGGCCTAATCCCTTCATCAAGTCAAAGTTTCAAAGTGAAGCTCACACATTGTTGAGGCGATCAGCTCATGATCCAGTGTTTTCCGCACCTCAGAAGATCTGTGTTTACAGTGAATGAATGCAGTGAATTCATTTATTGCATGTGCTATGAGTCTAGCACATGTTTGGGAACGCAACGGCGCTTTATTTTCAGGTGATTACAGCATTTCACTAGATTTGTAGTGAGGCTCGTTTTTGTAAGCCTGTTTTCACTAAAGCTGGAGTTTTCCTTCAAAATAAAAGCTCTCATTCTGTTTCCATCAAAATAAGAGATTAAAAGTACAGTATGAATTGCTGGCAGTGAGTGGTTTAAATGCTGTCCAAATTTAAAATATCTCTGTGTAGAAATTATTATTGCAAAAATAATATACCTATGAAATATTCATTTTCATTTACTTTGCAGTGCTATTGTTTTATAATATCTGGCTATTACTGTAGTTGTTGTCGTTGTTATTATTATGTTTATAATCTAATTTGTTTAGCTTCCTAACACGCCAGTGTGAATGTAATTTAGATTGAGACAGTATCACAAATAAAAAGAGGTTTGAGTCCGTTAAAAGTCAGTTAACTGACTTAAGTGGAGCTGTTATTTTGAACTCTCAAAGTGCATTAGATAGAATAATTGAACTTTCAAATGTCCAATTTTTTTTTTTTTTTACAATTCTTCATTTGTCTTTTTTTTTTTTTTTTAAATATCACATCGTGGACTTCATATTGCAGTATTATCGTATCATGAAATTTTGATATTGTTACATCCCTATCCAACATCAAACTACATCACAAACTTTCATCGTGATATCCCAAACATTGTATGCGCATCTTATTGATATGTCATATGTTAGTAATGGTATGTAACATCTTACGTTCACCTGCGAATACAATTAGCTTACCTGCTTTTAACAGGACACTACTAATCAGGATGCTAATAAAGTTCGCCATTCTTACATTTCTTAAGTCTTTCTAGTTTAAACATTAAAGTGCAAGATAGCACTAAAGAGATTTCAATGTGGTACTTGTACACTGTGATGGATCGTTTCTGTGTGCATGGATGGCATGTGAGTACCAAATCGAGTTCTCTATTGCATCTTTTTGAGCAAATGCACACAAAATTATGTCAGAATGGCTTTGATGGTTTTGACGAATATCCACGTAAACATATTGTTTCCAAACCAGCACCTATAACGGTAGTACTGTTGGTCTCCTTGCCGTATCGGCTCAAATGCATAAGCAATTGCACCTATTATGGGCTCAACAGTCCTTTTAAATTCATCTTCCTTTATTTCAAAACAAGTGTGCATTCAAAAAGTAAAGAAGTGCTTATATTACTATATTGTTATATTATTGCGTCACGTGCTGTGGTATTGCAAGATGATGGTGCCCTTGATCCAAAAGCTATGTTTTATATATATATATATATATATATATATATATATATATATATTTTTTTTTTTTTTTTTTATTAATGTGGAAATCAGTTTACTAAATAATGTAAACTTGACTGACTGCTTAACTTCCACTCTAAGTCGTAGATTATTGATTACAGGCCATAAGTGTGTTATTTTCATCTTTGATTCGCAGCAGTGCTTCTAAATAGGTGTGGTTATTAATTGTTTTATGATCCGTTTGTTAGTATTACAGTGTGCTTGACTGATGTGTTATGGCATCTTTTTGTGGTTGCATGAAGCAGTACAAAATATAGAAGCTCTCCAAAAAGTCCTTAAAAAAACGTTATTCGTTAAATCCCGTTTTGCTGCATTACAGTTGTAAATGCAATTTTTTGTGGTTGTTATGCTACTTCAGATGCAGCTTCTGTGGTTCCTTTTGCTTGTGTTTGTAATAGAGTATAAGGCTCATCATATGTGAATCCCTCTTACAGTACATCTAATTCCACAAAGGGTTAAATCGAGTTGAGCTTTGATGAGTCATTCAAGTGCACCCCTCAAATGCATTTTTACAGGAGACTGTAGGACGGTGTGTTCCCCTGTCCTTTTCCCCCTTCTTCTCTTTTTTCCCCTCCCTCTCTCTCACGGTTTTATGTAATCGTTTCTGCCCACAAGAGACAGCGATAGGCCCCTGACCAGGAAAATATGGTAATGAGGATTGATTGGTTGAGTAAAATGCTTCATTCATCAGGAAATAGGAGATCCAGCTCCCATTCACAGCTTCAGCCAAGAACTGATCACATCATCAAAGATTTCCCCATAATTTCACAAAGCGGCATGAGGGAATGCCTGAACTGCGGAGACCGAGAAATATTTTCCTTCATTAATCTCGGTGGGATATTTTATAAAAGTTTCTCTTTTGTCGGGTTCTGTCCGTATGTGTCTTCGGTCTTGCGCACACTTGACTGGATCTGTATCTCCAGAGACTCCAGAGCCCATCTCTCCTGTCTTTGGCTGTGTTGCCATGCCAACAGCTCCTCTCAACAGGCTGAACAGGTCCACGCACACACACACACACACACACACACACACACACACACACACACACACACACACACACACACACACACACACACACACACACAAATATTCACCCCTCCCACACGCACACACAAATGCACACACATATTGACCCCTCCTCCAAACACGCATTCGGTCACACTTGTTCACGTTAATGCACAGTCAAGCCGGTTTCATATATAGACGTGTTATTTATAACCTCGTAAGACCTTTAAAGATAAAACTTAGTTTGGGTCTGCCTGCAACGGTCTGTTTTTACTCCCTCTGGGACCCGAACTACTGATCTACAAGCATGTTTATCTAAACGGGTTATGGGGTCTATGGCTCTGTAATTCTGAACTAACCCCAGAGAGCCATAACTCAAGGCCCAGACAGCAGATACAAGAGAAACATCCAGAAAAACAAGAACACATCTGTTTCTCCTCAGGACACGTGCCATGCGACTCAACACCCATCTCGGAGAAATCCATTCCTGTAACAAATGATGACACAGTTTGATTGCGATTCCAGCAGAACTGAAAGCCAAACAAACAATTTGGCCAGTGAAAAAAGAGAAGGAGGAGAGGAGCGGAGAGGAAGAGAGGGAAGGGAAAATGGGAGGGGGGTGAAGATCGTTGTCTTGATGAAGGCCAGGTTTTTGAAGAGCTTGGCCTTGCTATTAACAGGAATGAAAAATAAAAAAGTAGAGAAAAAAAAGACTAGAGAGGATCTGCACTTCACACCCTGATTAAAACTTAAAATGTACTCTACTGTATGTATGTGTGTACTTTTCTCTTGCTTTATGGCATTTTCCTTAACACTGACTCCTCAGACCGTTTGAAATCATAATTTTGATGACTATTTTTGCAAATTGTGTGGCCTTAGCTGTCTACATCCCTTTCCCCGAGGACGATTCCAACGCTACCAACTCAAACCTGGTAAGAGACTCTCAGCTTCACAGCACAAAGTCAGAAATGAGCATGATGATGCTGATTTGAGAGTGATGATAATGATGATGATCATTATGGAATTAAGACTGTAATTATAATGTTTGTGGTGTGCTGCTGCTGATGGGAGGACTGATGAATATGGCGATGGCCGTAGTGATGAGGATGATTATGATTGTAATAGTGATGGATGTTATGTGATATTGGTGATGATGGTGGTGGTAATGTGATTATGGTAATGGTGAGGATGATGTTGGTTGTGATGGTGATGATAATGGTGATGGTTATGTGATGTGATTGTGGCAATTATAGTGGCAGTGCGGACGGTGACAGTGATGTAATGGTGAGGATAATACTGGTTTGTAATGGTGTTTGATGGTGAATGGTTTGTGGTGGGGATGGTTATGGCTGTGGTGTGATGATGATGGTAATGCTTTGATGTTATGGAATTACTTCAGCTATATGAGCCAAAACTTTAAGGTCAGCTTATTGCTTTTTTGATTATGTTTTTATTGTTGTGATTTATTTTTGCATATGGCTCTAAAAATATAAAGCACTTTTAAATAAATCGACTGTTAAATAATGCTTTATAAATAAAGAAAGAGGAAGAAGATGATGGTAATGTTGTGATGTTGATAACTGTGACAGCAGGTGATGATGGTGTTAGTGGTGTAGGTAAAGAGGATTGTGATGGTTATGTTATAGTAATGATGTTGGTGATGATTATAGCAATGATAGTAGCAGTGTCAATGTTTATATCAGTCATTAGCTGGGAAAAATCACTCTACTATTCTTTAATATTTAGAATGAATTTTAGAACTATTTCTTTATCGTTATCTTTATAGTTATCGTCCTTGGTGTGAACACGTCTTTAATGTGAATAATGGGAAATGGAAATGCGTTTGCCGAATAAATTTCTTCATGCGCATCAAAAAAGTAATGTGACTTTGCACTATGGGGCGGGATAACCTGACTAACCAGTGAGTGATCTTGTTGCACAGCATCTGAAATGTTGTTATGGTCATTCTGAAATGCCCAAACAAGGTCTGTCATCAGTTTTTTTTTTTTTTAGATTTGTCTCCCAGAACTGTCTTACATGACTGCGTTCCGTTCCCAAACATCAGACATCAACCTCTGAAATGTGTGCTGTGTTTTGTCTGCTTGCTCTGAGGCACAAGTAATTTATTATATATGCAAATTAATATATTCAGTGACTTATCCTACTTTTCTTAGTGATTTTTAGTACAAGTTTTTTAGGAAGTGTTGATTTTGTTTTTATTGACTCGTTGGTTGGAAACGGTGCTTATTTGTAAATGTTTTATGTGATATTCCAAGTTAAATTCGCAACTTCGGATGGAAACCGAGCTAGAGATGGTAATGGTGAGGATAATACTGGCAGTGACTGGTAGTGATGGTGGTGATAGCAGTGGTGGGGATAGTTATGGTTATAATGGTGATCACTGATGATGATGGTAATGGTGATGGATGCCATGTGATTGTTGTGATAATGTGATGGTAAACTCGTGACGTTGATGATAATGGTGATGTGGATGTGATGATGATGGTAGTGGTGAGGATGGTTGTGATGGTTATTATAGTAATGATGGTTGTGATGATAATGATAATGGCAGTGTTAGTTACAGTGAGGACGGAGATGGTATTGGTGAGAATAATACTGGCGGTGACTAGTAGTGATGATGGTGGTGAAAGCAGTGGTGGAGTAGTTGTGGTTGTAATGGTGATGATGGTAATGGTGATGAATTTTATGTGACTGGTGATAATGTGATGGTAACATTGTGATGATGATGATTATGATGATGATGATGATAATAGTGATGGTAGATATGTGATGGTGTTAGTGGTGAGGATAAAGATGGTTGTGATGGTTGTGGTAGTAATGGTGGTGATGATGATTATGGCAATGTTACAGTGAGGATAATGACGGTAATGGTGGAAATGGTTACGATTGTGATGGTAATGGTGAGGATAATACTGGTAGTGATGATGCAGGTGATAGCGGTAGAGGGAATTGTTGTGGTTGTAATGGTGATGGTGATGATGATGGTAATGGTGATGGATGCTATGTGAATGTTGTGATAATTATGATGTAGTTAGTGGTGAGGATGAAGATGGTTGTAATGGTAATGTAGTAATGATAGTGGTGATGATGATGATTATGACAATGTTAGTTACAGTGAGAATAATGACTGTAATGGTGGGAAGGTTATGGCTGTGACTGATGGTAATGTGAGGATAATACTGGTTGTGACAGTGATTGGAAATGATTTTGGCAGTGATTATAGTAATGATAGTAACAGTTATAAATTGTGATTGTGGTGGTAGTTATGGTTATGACGGTGATAGTAATGGTAAGGATAATACTGGTTATGACAATGATTGAGAATGATGGTAGTGGTGTTTATTGCAAGGATAGTAGCGGTGATAATGTTGATGGTGGTGGTAGTTATTGTTGTGATGGTAATGGTAAGGATAATACTGGTTGTGACAATGATTGGAAATAAGTGGCGTAATTATGGCAATGATAGTAACAGTGATAATGGTGGTGGTAGTTATGCTATGATGATGTAATGGATGATACTGGTTGTGATGGTGATTGATAGTGGTTATGTAGTGGTGAGGATGAACATGATTATGGTGGTTATGATGTGATCTAATAGCGAGAATGATAATGTTAGTTACAGTCATGGTGAGTGATAGAGGTTATGTGATGGTGGTGGTAATGTGATGATGGTAGTGTAATGGCGGTGACCATATGCTAATGGCGGTAATGATAGTGATGATGGAGATCAACACTGATAGTGGTGGTTCTGCTGATGATGATTGTGGTTATGACGTTATGTTGGTGATAGTGGTTGTAATGATGACATGGTTGATGAAGATGATAGTGATCTGTTGTGTGAATGATTAAATAGCTCTCAACTTTTGTGAGGTGCAGTTGCATTTTCTAACTTATGAATTTGAAGTGCAGATGCTGGATCTAGAATAGAGAGATCGGAGCTCTGTAAGCTTAAGAACAGCCTGTGTGCTTCAGTGCTCAATGTACAGTATATTCAGCCTGGATGAATGCAGAACGATGGAGTGTGTGGGTAATCTGGATGTTTGGCTGTGGAAGGAGTTCTCAGACCTCTCAGAGATTCATGCTGTAGCCTGAGCAACACTAATCCATCCACATCAGCTCTGAGATCTGAAGCCGCATTATGTCTTTTCCCAGCGAAGAACACAATGAAAACCTGTAAATGCGTGAATGAAAGTGCGTGTCCACGCTTTTAGGGGTACGTAGCTCACGTCCGAGCAGTGATTGCGGTCACATTTGCAGCGGTATTATCGGTTCTGCGAGTATTTTTCCCCATTTGTTTTCTCCATAGGTATTTAAAAAAATGATTTGAATCAAACCAGCAAGCTCTGAGATGAATCATTTTTGATGATCATTACAAACTCTTAATTAAATGTATATAAAATGCAATATATTTTAGGTTTATTAGTATATACAAGTTATGTATAGTATAGTTGTTGGAACACGTAAGAAGACTCAAGTACGATGCTTCATGGGAGTGGGCTTTTACTGACTCAATTACGCCATTTGCAATGCCTCATGGGAATGGGCTTTTATTGACTTGATTGTGTCATTTGCAATGCTTAATGGGAGTGGGCTTTTACTGCAATCATCATTTCCATGGTAACAGTGACTTCTCTCATTGGTGAATCTAGCTGTCCTTGGTATTATGGGTAATGTAGTTGTTTGTGGAAAATCAGTAATTAAACACTAAAATGGATTTTTACCCCAAGAACCAAGCTTACTATAGGCAGGTTATAGTGACACAAGCACGGTCTCCTTCATTTGATACGTACACCCCTCTGCTTATGGGCTATGAACGGAATCTTTTGATGGGTAGAGGTTGTCATGGATATGGTATCCTTGGTGATGGTAAAATGCACAGCTACCGTGGTAACACAGTAACTATGCAGCCAACCTGCAGAGCAGAAGGTGCATTCACTCGGAGACAAAGAACTCTTCGTTAACTATCCACTTATCTGTTGCTCCCTTCCACGGTTAGTGATATGAAGCTCCCTCTCCTCATTATAACGATTACAGATTCGACAAGTACAGCAGGTCTAGCACATAAATCTCAGACCCTAAGTTACTGGTCAAGCTGCGTTTGTGGGGTTTGACATTGTCCAACAAGGAGGAGTTGCTTTCACACCACTTCTGTGAGCAGACACCTGTGGAGCAGCGTCTGACAGAAACTCAGCAGCAGCCAGACATCAAATCTGAAAGGAAGCTGGTTAAAAAACATTGTTAATTAAGAAGGAGCTTCACACCAGTATTTATTAGGCATAAACAATCCAGAAATCTGTTAACACTTTTTGCATCTGCATTTATTCCATACAAGAAGCTTCATTAGTCTGTGGGTTGCTTTAACTAGTAGCCGACTAATTGAAAACCTGTACAGTTAAGCTGGGCTTAACTGACCCTGACTAGACGTGTTCCTTAAGGAGTGTTTATATAAGAAGTGTTAGCTAGATTGAGCGCAACAGAATGGAACAGAATGCAGGAGTCTCAAGACGCGTAAAAGACAGACTATTTTTAACTTGACATGCCGTCTTAAAAATGCAACACTCGTAGTGGGACGCTATAAAACAGTGTGAAATGTGACGCAACGGCAAAAGACATCCATCTTAATGTACTGTATGCGTGTAGTGTCGGCACTTTAAAGCTGAGTTTAAAAATGTAGCATTTCCAAAAAGAGTTGTACTCCTTTGAAAGGAGTAAAGGAATAGTCATCCAAAAATGAAAATTTTGTCATCATTTACTCACCCTCATGTCTTTCCAAACCTGTATATGTTTCTTTCTTATGTTGAACACACAAAAAAATATTCTGAAGAATTATGAAGAACAAAACATTTGTTGGTCCCCATTGATTTCCATAGTGGGGAAATTCTATGGATGTCAATGGGGACCATCAACAATTTGATTACCATCATTCTTCAAAATATCTTCTTTTGTGTTCAACATAAGGAAGAAACTCATACAGGTTTGGACGGACATGAGGGTGAGTAAATTATAAAAAAAATTATGAGAAAATGTAATTAATAATTTACTGTGTACTGTATTTATTATGTATACAAATACACAGACATGTATATTTTTAAGAAAAATGTTTATATATTAAATATATTTTTGTATAGTATAAATTATACGAGTATAAATATACATGTAAATACATTTAAATTTTTCAAAATACATGTGTGTATTCATATATACATAATAAATAGTACACACACATATATTATGTAAACAGAAACTTTTATTTTGGATGCGATTAATCACGATTAATTGGTTTACAGTGCTATATATGTAACCTAATTCTAATATAAAACCTTTTAACAAATGCAATTTGCAAGTACAATTATTGATATGATGTTATAAAACTACATGCATAGTAAGTATAAAACACTCAAATAAATGAACTTTGGTGTTGGAAATTAGAGATTTCGTTTGGACAAATGACAATAAAGGTATTCATATTCAATGTATTACAGTTAAATAAAATATTTATAGTAGTCCATTGCAGAGTCTGCAAAGTGCGTCGTGACTGAAGGAACTATATGTGTTTAATAGGTAAATGCATATATTGAGTATGTATGTGTATAAATATGATTGTATCAAGCAGGATATGTCTGATTGGTGCAATCTGAAATAAAGGCGTTTTTATTTTTAGAGCGCTGTGAGAAAACGGCTGTCGCTGAGACTCTGGCGACCGGCCAGTTCACATTCTGCCCATTTCATCTCCACAAACATCATATTTAGACAAGATCCATTCTCTCCTTGCTGCACAACCCACACAACACATGTGCACCCCTCCCTTACCCGCTAGAGTGAGGCTGTGCCATAAAGATGTGCCATGGTGAGCGTGTAAGAGATATCTGTGTGTAAGGTGTAGTGTGTGTGTGTGTGTGGTAAAGGTGTGTGTGGAGTGAGTGGGAAAGGGTCAGAGCTCTGTGGGGACGGTGCAGTATTTTAAGGCAGCTAAAAACATCACTAGTGCAGAGAGTGACCCACATACATTTCTTTCTCTCTCCTTCACTCTCACTTTCCATAGCGCCCTCTATCTGCTCCACTGAACACTACAGCCTAGTGTTGCTTAAACCTGGTCAGAGCGACACAAGTATATCTCAGTTATGTGCTCTCTGTGACACCACGGAGATGTATGAAGTTGTGTTTTCATCTGCTGTGAATGTGTGTGTATGTGTGAGAGAGAGAGAGGGACAGAGAGAGAGAGTTAAAGGAGAATGATCTTTACTGTGATGCTGTGTGTCAGTGAGTTGGGGTCCGTTTCTCTCGGTCTCTCTCATCTTGCTGAATGTTCTCAGTTCTGCTGCTGCTGTCACCATGCCTACCAGGAAATTTCCACTCCACTAGATGAGGTCATTGTTAAAGAGCTCAGAACTATTTCTCTCTTTCTTTTATCCCTCATCTTTTCTTTTTTCTGAGAGAGAGAAAAAGAGCATCTATTTATCATTCTATCATTCTGTCATTCTATCGTTCTATCTGTCATTCTGTCGTTCTGTTGTTCCATGTGATCACATGGCATTTTGTTAGTGTTAATGAAAGAATTTGACATTTATCCCTCATGTTTTCTTCTCTATCTATCTATCTATCTATCTAGAACAATATTGTGATATACAGTATGGAAAAATAGAATGACAGACACTACCAGTCAAAAGTTTTTGAACAGTAAGATTTGTTATGTTTTTTTTTTTTTTAAAGAAGTCTCTTCTGCTCACCAAGTACAGCGAAAACAGTAACATTTTGAAATATTTTTACTATTTAGAATAACTGTTTTCTATCTGAACATATTTTAAAATGTAAAATTGTAAAATTAAAGCTGAATTTTTAGCATCTTTACTGCAGTCTTCAGTGTCACATGATCCTTCAGAAACCATTTTAATTATGCTGATTTGCTCTCCAAGAAACATTCATTATTATTATTGTTATTATTATTATTATCAATTTTTAAAACAGTTGCGTCATTTTTTTTTTTCCAGGATTATTTGATGAATAGAAAGATCCAAAGATCAGCGTTTATTGGGGGGAAAGAAATTATAGAAATTAATACTTTTATTTAGCAGGGATGCTTTAAATTGATCAAAAGTGATGATAAAGACATTTATAATGTTACAAAAGATTTCTATAAAATTCTACTCCACTGTTTTCAACATAATATTAATAATAAATGTTTTTGAGCAGCAAATCTGAATATTAGAATGATTTTTTTTTTTTCATGTGGCTGGTGTAATGCTAAAAATTCAGCTTTGAAATCACAAATTTCTTCTTAAATTTAAAATCGTTATTTAAAATAGTAAAAATATTTCAAAATTGTGCTGTTTTGCTGTACTTTGGATCAAATAAATGTAACTTCGGTGAGCAGAAGAGACTTCTTTCAAAAAACATGAAAAATCTAGTCGTGTATGAGTTTTTCTGTCGTTCTGTCGCTCTATTTATCTTTGTATCGTTTTATCTAATCACATGGCACTTTGATACTGTGGTAATGAAAGAATGTGACATCTAGCGAGGTGTCTGCTCTGTGTGTGTAAATATTTGAGCAGTATCCCATCTATTTGTTCATCTTTACCACCTGTTGTACCTTTATTGTTTGGTGATCCATGGCAAGGTCACTTGGTTGCCAAGATTAAATCCATGCGCATCTTCAGTATCCGTCTCTGTTTTCCCCTGTTTCTGTTTTACATTCTCACCCCTTCATAGGAGATCTTTGCTGACATTTAAAGCTGTGCACAACTCTGTCCTCTGTGTGCGTTTGTTTAGGAAGGTGGGGTTAAGGTAGCGTCCTACTAAACAAATCAGAGGTGTTTCAGTTCAGCTCAACTTTGCTGATGTCACAACAAATCTACATTTTTTTCCATAATTGATACAAGTTGCATTTTAACAAGAAAATAAACGTTTAGCCAAATGCAGTACTGTGTAAATTGCTTTCTTCTGAGTCAGTTTTTCTCTGGGAAGGTGTTGAAGTACAGCATAATCCCTTTTTTGTTCATTTTGTTGTATAATTTTGTGATATTGAGCAAACAAAATCTCTGTCTGACTCATTTCTGTTCATTCTAAAATGATTACGACAAAGCTTTGTAGACTTTCTCACTCTTAGAAGATCTGAAATACACCTCTTTCAAATATGGAGAATATTTGGATTAGAAACAGACTGGATGGATGAAAAGTTGTCCAACTACCGACCAAACAATTAGTGAGGTTTTATTATATACAGCATTGATGCTTTAAAAACTGCTTGATTTGACACATCCCTGTGATGTGACGTTTATTTGTTGAATGTCTGCGAGGGGCAGAGTGTTCCCATTAGATGATCCGCGACTAGTCAATTTCGAAAAGATGTGTTTGAGAGACAGTGCATCAGTTGCATAGGGGCCACACGTGGCAAATGCAGCAGATGTTTATTGCATGTTGCACAGTGTGTGTGCATGAGAGGAAGTTTGATTTATGCCTGTGTATGTGTGTGGGCTGTGTTACTTCAGTAATAAGCATTTGATCTTTTGCTTCCATGGTTGTTGTATATATAACTGGTTTGTGTCAGGATGTGCATTTATGGTCAATTTTGGACTTGAAAAAAGTATGCTGATTTCATAAAGAAAAGTGCAAAAAAGACATGTGCTTGAATTGTAATCTCACCACAAATGTGACATTTTGAGTGGAATGTGAAAAAATGTTATTTTAGTCAAGCAGATGTATTAACTCAGCTTCAGATGTTCCTGCTTTATATGATCTGTCGCTACATGCTGATGTTAGGCTTACTGAAGATGTTCTGTGAAGTTTTGTGCAAGTGTATATATATGGACTTTTGGGAGTATTTTTAGATCAGACATAGCGTACAAAGTGGCTACGTTTAAAACCATGGATGACTGCATGTTACTGGAATATGGAGTCATTCTCTGCGGTCCGGGAAATGTTTATGCTACACATGCAAGGTGGTTACATGTTTTATATTTGTAGCAATAGCCAAAAATACTTTGTATGGGTCAAAATGATTGATTTTTCTTTTATGCCAAAAATCATTGGGAAATTAAGTAAAGATCATGTTCCATTAATATATTTTGTAAATTTCCTACCATAAATATATCAAAACTTATTTTTGATTAGAAATATGCATAGCTAATAACTTAATTAGGACAACTTTAAAGGCGATTTTCTCAATATGTTGATTTTTTGGAAAGCTCATGTATTCAGCTTGCAGATGATGTATAAATCTCAATTTCAGAAAAATTGACCCTTATGACTGATTTTGTGGTCCAGTGTCACATTTGTAATTGAATAACTCACTAAAATTATTTTCACTTGTGAATGGGGCCAATTCAAAGAGTTTATGTTAAATGATTTTTCATCATGGCAATGCCATAAACTGTAAAACATCTGTACAAATGATGATTTAAACAACTTAAACAATTCACAAATGTAAATTATAAATTATATTTTATAAAATTAGAAACTTCACTATTTTGCATTTAAATTTCTCAGAAATCTTCCCCGTTCACTTCCATTGTAAGTGTTAATTTTTTTTAAACAATGGAAAGTTGCTAAACAACCCCCTGAAAACCCCCTCATCTAACCCCTATCTCCCTCACCCTCATTTACCTCCTCACAGTTATGACCCTTAAATGGGCATAAATGAATAGTAAATCATAAATGCGCTTTGTGTTATGCGAGTTTCCTCTGCAGATGCATATTTAATGCCAAACACAAAGACACCGAAGCATTATGGGAGCAGTGGGAGGCATTTTATCAGCCTGAACACAGTACCGTAACAGCATGTGACTAAACGCCCACCTGCGTCAGACTGCTGTTTATTAAACATTCAGATCATATGAAATCATATCGACTGCATTGATCGGCTTGTCCTGCGGCCAGCAGAACGGCGACATCATCAGCGGCGTGCCCGAAATCCGTCGGCACGCAACCTGGTACAGTGTGTCCTAAAGAAACAAGAAAGGGAAGTGAACGGCACCACGAACACGAGCGTGTCCTACACTCACTCACTCACTCACACAGCTCTGGGATTTCAGATTGAGGACGAGCGAGAAAAATCGCTCTGTTTCTCTCACGCCGCTTTTGCTCCCTCTCTCTCTCGCTCTCCTTACCTTGACCACAGTTTGTGAAGGACACTTGGGTAGGTGTAAGGTTGTAATTCAAGCAGGTTAGTGACACATTGCTCCTCACCTCCTCTGGACTTCTCTTGCACCTCTCCATCCCTCTTTCTCCTCCTCCTCCACCACCTCCTCTTTCTCCTGTTGTCAGGACTCGGGGGAGGTAACCCAGATTTTGTGGCCGGTGGCTGCAAGCTGATGTTCTAATACAAACGATGGCTGAACTATGAATAATGAATCAGCCCCCACTCTTAAGAGCTCCGTCGCTCGCTCGCTCCTCACGCACTAATCAGAATGAGCTCAGAATGACCTTGCGTCGTCTTCCTTGTCCTCCTCCAGTGGTGGCCTCAAGGGAAGGACAAAAAGTCCCTCATTCTGACAGGACCGTTGAATTTTAATCTCGCGACTTGACGTTTGGTCTTGAATCAATGCATCGGGGCAATAATGACTGGCGGCGGAGGCCCTTACGGACCTGAGGCCCGCCATGTTATGCACTTCTCAGCGACTCGTAGGTCACCTCGCTGAGGGAGATTGTGATGTTTAAATACATCCTGGAGTTTGTGGAGTTTTGTTGCTTATTGGTTGCTTGGCTTCTACTTCTGTGACATCATGCTGGAAAGCCCTGCCCATAGTTGAATCTGATTGGTCCAAAATTGGATTATGTATTAAGCATCAAATGTTGTCATTGGCTATGATTTAGGATTTTCACTTTTATACAGTAAACTTATTGTCATAAACTGGGTTTAAAATTAACACCCAACAACACCAGTGACGGGTTACAAATATTAACTTCTAAGCCAATCTTGCGAGTTATAATTCATAAATTATGTCCTCAATTATGTGGTCAAAACGCATTGTTTTCTACAAGTGTGAATGCACCATTAGGCTGTGTATGAAGCATTTTTAGTAATACGTTTTTTTGTGGCAAACACCTGTATTTACACTCATTGAAGTCACTGTTCATTCTTGAAGTAAACATTTGTAAGAGTAGAGTGTCTGTTTTGGACTGCCGCTTTGAACTTGAGAAAGTGAGTACAGAATGGCGCTTCCAATGTGCAGTACCGATTAAATGTCCTAAGCGCTTCACTTCTCACCCAGTGTGCGACTGGAGCCCTTTGGAGATGAGGCCATTTTTTTAAATGAATATCAATAGAGGAGGAAACACTTCAATGTGCTGATGTCAGTGCACTGACTTTTTGTTCATCTCTATGAATTGAAAGCTTTTTCACTGACCTTCAACGTTATGTTTAATACATTCATTTTTATATTATTTTGAAATGACAGCAAAGTTTTAATTTCTGTTTTATTTCATGGTATCTCCAAACAATGACTGACTTATTATTAAAAAATATTTTATTTTATTTTATTTTATTTTATTTTATTTTATTTTATTTTATTTTATTTTATTTTATTATTTTATTTTATTTTATTTTGGGCTGTCAAACGAGAGTTTAAGTTTGCCTAATGTCTGTGAACTGTGTGTAATTATTATGTATATATAAATACAAACACATTCATGTATATATTTAAGAAATATTTACAAGTGTATTTATTTATTATCATTTTTTTATAATTTATATTGTATATAAATACAAATATTTTGTGCATAAATAACATATTTCTCTTAAATATATACATTAATTTGTGTGTATTTATATATACATAATAATTACACGTAGTACACATATATTAGGCAAACTCAAACTTATTTTAAAAAAAGATTTATTTTTGGCGTTTTTATGCCTTTATTTGGATAGGACAGTAGATGGACAGGAAGCAAAGTGGGAGAGAGAGAAGGGAGTGGGATCAGGAAAGGTCCACAAACCGGGATTCGAACTCGGGTCGCCCACAGCGCAATGGCGCTATATATCGAAGGCTATTGGTGTCGATGACAGCCCTCATTTATTTTATTTTATTTTATTTTATTTCTGGTAGAGGTTTGAAAGGCTGGTAACTTAAGAATAGTCAGATGTGGCTGGTGAGTGAAAAAGTTCATTCCAACCTCTGGTTGCAAACATATTTAGTGGGCCACACTATACATTTTGCCATTTTCAATCACTGTGTCGTGTTTTCTGTTTCTGTGAATGAGAATAACATTTAGCTTTGGGAGGCATTACACATTGTTTCCTTTTGTGCTGTGTAAATACATTAATGTTGCTTCTGTACTGAATTGAGAAGTATGAGTAAATGCATCTTTTTATCACGCTCTCTCTATGAGAGTTTTAGTTGAAAGAAGTGCTGCGTTGGTCTTTGTGTGCCCTACTCCTTGCCAGAATTTTGTCCTGAGCCTTGTGAATCAAAGTGATGGCCTTGCAAAATATAGAGTAAAGCTCTTTATGGTTTTGCATGTAATTGTTAATTTAGCTTCTTCGTTTTTACATTTTTTTGAGGCACTTAATATTGTGAACTGGTGTTGTATTGCCTCATTTCTAATTAATTTTACAAATTAGTCATTTGGCTGACACCTTTTTCAAAGCGACTTCAAGTACACGGAGCACAAGGACAGTCCCCTGGAGCAAATTGAGGTTAAGTGCTCAAGGTTACAACTTTGGTTTCAATCCCAGATCTATCCACTAAGATACAACGGTAAGTACACTTGTCTTGATCTCATGACGTGTATTTGCTGTTCAGTGTGTAGCAGGTACATGTTCATTGGAAAGCTTATACTGTGGCCAAATAAGAGCTGTAGGGCAAGATGGATGAGGAGTTGTTCTGAATGAGTAAAAGATGTGACATGGGGCTGTGTGGTCAAGTGGTTAAAGGCTTCTGACCAAAAGGCTGGTGAATGATTCCCACAGGGAAATATCTATGAGTGTTTTAGTATGCATGGAATACATACTCCATTTGCGGAGCACAGTTTGTGGAATATTGATTACTGAGATGCAACACTATCTCTATCCAGCATGATGAATAAGTAACATCGACCACAGGGTTTAATCGCTCCCTTGGCTCGTTATTTGATCAACTCATTATTTAAAGAGACATTCCACCATTTATTTCATGGCTTTTTATTTTATTTTTGGTGGGTTATGTCTTTATGAATTTAGCTGCTTCTTCTTCTTCTTCTTCTTCTTCTTCTTCTTCTTCTTTTTCCTTTCTTTTTTTTTAGTTTACCCAAAAATGAAAATTTTGCATACATGCATACAGGTGTGGTACCTATGGAAACCCATTTCTGCCACTGAATAAAGAATAAAAAAAGGTAATTGTGATTTTTTTTTTTTTTTTTTTTTTTTTTTAATTTTTTAATCGCAAAATTCAGATTATTATTTTTTTTGCTTAATACAAACTCACAATTCTGACTTTTTCTCAGAATTGTGTGATGTAAACTCACAATCGCAAGTTATAAAATGAAAATAGCAGGATTAAAACTTCCTGTTGCGTGAAATAAAGTTAGAAGTGCGAACGTGCAATTCTGACTTTTTTTTTCTCGCAAATGTATCTCACAATTCTGACTTTTTTCTCCCAATTTTGGGTTTATATCTCACAATTCTGTTTTTTTCTCGCAAATGCAAGTTTGTGTATCACAATTCTGACATTTTTTTTCTCAGAATTGTGTGATATAAACTCACAACTGTGAGTTATAAAATCAGAATAGCAGGATATAAATTCGCAACTGCAAGAAATAAAGTCAGAATTGCGAGATAAAAACTTGTGATTCTGACTTTTTTCTTGAAATTTCTGGTTTATATCTCGCAATTCTGACTTTTTTTAGAATTGAATAAGTATAAAATATTTTATAAATATAAAATTTTATATATATTTTAAATATAGAAATAAACTATAGGGGAAAAAACTAGGGGAAAAAAGACTGATATGTTCACAGATTTGCCAGTTTATATCTCACAGTTCTGACTTAATAACGCAATTGTGTGAGATATAAAGTTGCAATTGTGAGATATAAACTTTTTGAGTTTGTAAAAGTTTAAGTCTCACACTTTGTTTCTCAGATTTGCAACTTTATATCTCGCAATTCCAGCTTTCTCAGAATTGCAATTGCAATTGCAAGTTTATATCATGTAATACCTACTTTATAACTCACAACTGTAAGTTTATATTGCACAATTCTGAGAAAAAAGTCAGAACTCCAAGTTTATATCTCACAATTCTGACTTTATAAATTGCAGTTGCATATTTATATCTCACATATAGGTTTAGAACCTCAGTTGCTCAGTTTGTTTATTTATTTATTTATTTATTTTTATAATTTTAGATTAAAAGTACAAAAATCAAAAAACATCCACACACCAAAACAAGATGAAAAATGTTCAAGGTCTTTTGAACAAGAATTTATTACTTAAGATTTACATAGAGGTGACAATAAAAAACAGTGCACAAACAAAAAAAACAAACGTTTCAGTCCTGACTGGACTATCTTCAGTGCTACAGTTCCAAGCAATGATGAGCAAACATTTAAGGAGATCAAGGCACACAACAGAGACATCAGATGATTAACATGGATCAGCTGGACAATTAATTACAAAGGCAATGAATAATTAAAAAAAAAAAAAAAACTTTATGGGCTGCAGAAACCTCTAAAGAAAGCAGGAAAGATTTAAAGTTACACTTTTAGATTACCCAGAAATGAGAATTCTGTCATAAAGGTGTAGAACCACTTGACAGTGAGCAAATGATGACAGAATTTTCATTTTTGGGTGAACTATCCCTTTAAGAATTATTTAACATGACATAATTTTCATTTTTGGGTGAACTATCCCTTTAAGAATTATTTAAAACAACTAAACAACTAAAAATCCAAAATATATATTTTTAGATGATTAGTATGGGAGAAGCATGCCAGCTTTCCAAAAAACAGTATGTCAAATATTTATAAACCAGAAAAAAATGAGATGAGGCCACAGGAGAGGGGCTGCCAGATTTGTAAATGGTGATGAACGGTGGCACACCTGATACACCCGTAGTACACCCTTATTGTATTCATACTACACACATGTACTGTATACAAATAAATTCTAATTTATTAACGCTCAACAAGACAAATGCATTACATACTCTGCAGCTCCTCTTTGAAACAACTGCACACAGTATGCACTGTGCATTACACTTTCTACGTGATCAACTGCACCTGTAGAATGTTCTGGATCAGTTCTCCATGCGACTCCAGTTAAAACACAGATCATCAGTGGGCGTGTTTAGCTCCGTGTAAAAAAACTTTACAAGTTGCTAAGCAACATGATCAACACTTAGTGTCTGTTTTTGAGGATCTTAAGAAAAAAAAATGAGCTTTTAATAGTAGAGACAGAGGGGAGGGTGTAAATAGTAGCAAGGCAAGAGAGAGATGGGGAGGTGGGTGGTTGGGTGGGGGGGTATTTGGGGATGTGGAACAGCTGCATCCTCTTAGCCTGCCAGGGGGGCCGCCCCCAACACACACACACACACACACACACACACACACCACCTTTGCCCCACGGCCCGAACTATAGTTAGCTGTCTGTGCGCTGCCTAGCAACCACATCCAAAGCAGAATGATGGAGGTTCAGCACGTCCCTTGTTCTATCTCCGTCCTTCTTTCTGTGTCATTGTAGCTTTCTTGCTGCGAGTGTGTGGTTTATACTGCAGGAGTGACTTGAGTGAAGTTGCGCTGTGATCTGATTGGCTGTCACGACTTACGGTCTGTGCCGTCACTGCTGTACTCTGAGCTGATTTGGGCCGTAACCTCAAAAGGGTTTGACAGATATGACACAGCTAAGATGTTACCTGTGTGTTTTAGCGCATGATATATCACGCACACACACACTTTCATCTCGTCCATAGGTTTGTGACATCCCTGAAGCATAACAAGATGAGATTGTATTCATATGGAAATGTCCTCTTACGCTTTACTAATGAGATATCAGCTCTCTCTCCTCCTACTCTTCTCTCTTTCTCTCTCTTTCCCTCTCTCTGTCACTCTCCAAGGTGTTATCAGTAGGTGATGTGGTTGAGTAAGATAGATCTAGCGACTGTGTGTGTGTGTTTGTGTGTAAATGTGTGTGGTTCTCCTCATCACACCATCCTCTCTGCTGTCCGTTCCAGTGATGTTTCTACCAACAGCTCATCTCAATTAACAGCTCTTTTTTTGATTTCCAGAAGGTTGTAGCATCTTGCGTAGTACACAATAAAAAAGGAAATCTGTTATTGAAAAGACCATTGTTTTACATTTATAGAACTAACACATGCACAGTTAGTTTAAAATGGAAAAATGTGATTAAAGCATATATATGCCTGTATAATACAATTTAAAACTGCAGTACTCCACATATTTTAGTGTGATTGTTACTGTAATTGTTTGCATAATCACAGTATTCTGTTTATGTGAGCTCCAACCTTTAATCGCATTATAAGCGTGCATGTCAACATAATGTAGCCTCTGCCACTAGTGCCTTCTGGTTGAAGTATATACACCATAAAGATGTGTTTTTATTACTTTATGTGAGTGTATATCTTGAACATAGTCAGATTTACTGTCGATATAGTGATAACTCACAATATGGAATTCATAAGATGTCCTGTTACTGTTATCTCTTAGTATGAATATATTTCATAATATAAACACGTACGGTCCAGACCACATTATGTTTTTTTTCTGTCTCTGTTTCTCTCATACACACAGATATATGTATATGTAATATGCAAAGATGAATCTATGCATAAAAGACTGCTGAGTGGGGCATCCTTACCTACTCGTACCGTTACCATTGAATTATTATTATCTTATATGTCGAGCAAAGGCATTAATCAAGCACTGGCCTTAAAGAACAAACACATCTGACTGCAGAAATCACACCATCAATGAGAGCTACATAGAAAAACACAAATAAATCATGATAACTATAGCTGTGGGAATGGGAACCTGCCCTTTTGTTTTGAGGAAATGTTTTGTAGCATTTGTTATAACCAGCATTGCTTAGCTAAAATGTTTATTTCTTTTCATTATGTTTCTCTGAGCCGGCAGGCAGGTCAGATCTGAAAGTTGAGAAAGGTCACAATTATGCTCACGGAGTGTCTAAACACTGTTTGATGCTATATAAATATGCCATAGGCACCACACTGAAGTTACTATGGACGTGTGTGTGTGTGTGTCTATGGGAGTGTGTGTAGACTGAAGTTAAAGTGAGTCAGATTAAACCGTAATTGTGATGTTGATAATCTCTGATGCACATCAGATGTTTTTAATTACAGTGAACTCTCCAATACTACTCCCTCTTTCTCAAACACACACGCATGCATAAACAGTCCTACCTAAAATGACACTAAAGACACGTCACTGACAGCATGACTCAAATGACTAATAATAATTTGAGGTTGTGTGTGTGTGTAAGATGGATAAAGCATCTGGCTGATTGATTAGTGTTTTCTAGACAGATGAACTCTAAGCCTTGGACACACACGTAACACATATATTCCCCGTAGCCTCTCAATCCCTCTATCTCTCTTCGTTCCTTGCGCAATCATTTGTTCATCACCCCCCTCAAGATGGCTGAAAGAGGAAATTGAGTGAAATTCTATTTGGCGCTTGGCAATTTCCTCTCAGATCAATCTGATGCTGGACTTTTGTTACCAAGTCAAACCTCTTATTCTCTCGTTCTCTATTTTATATTGTTTAATTTTATTTTCTGAATGCATGTATAAGCTGCTGTAAATAAGTGCTGTACAAATACATTTAAAAAGCAGCAAGTTAAGAAAACATCAGCAGTTTGATGCTTGTGCTGCAAATAGTCACAACTCGACCAAATACAGAAACGTGAGGCAAATACTTGCAACGCAGCCAAATACAGAAACATGCTGTAAATATGCATATAATGCGTATTTGCAACACATTTCTGTATCTGGTTGTGCGTGAGTACTTGCAGCGCGTTTCTATTTGGTTGTGTTGTGAGTACTTGCAACACGCTTCTGTTTGGTTGTGTTGCAAGTATTTGCAGCATGTTTCTGTATTTGTTTATGTTGCGAGTACTTGCAGTCATTACTGTTTGGTTGTGTTTCAAGTATTTGCAGTGCATTTCTGTGTTTGGTTGTATCACGAGTACTTGCAGCACATTTCTGTTTGGTTGTGTTTAAAGTACTTGCAGCGCATTCCAGAATTTGTTTGTGTTTGCGAGTATTTGCAGTGTGTGTCTGTTTGATTGTGAGTATTTGCAGCGTATTTCTGTATTTGGTTGACTTGCGAGTACTTGTAGCGTGTTTCTGTATTTGGTTGTGTTGTGAGTACTTGTAGCACATTTTTGTGTGGTTGTTGCGATTATTTGCAGTGTGTTTCTGTATTTGGTTGTATTGTAAGTACTTGCAGCGCATTTCTGTATTTGGTTGTGTTGTGAGTACTTGAAGCTTTTTTCTGTTTGGTTATGTTGCAAGTACTTGCAGCGTGTTTCTGTATTTGGTTTTGTTGTGAGTATCTGCAGCATGTTTCTGTTTGGCTGTGTTGTGAGTATTTGCAGCGCGTTTCTGTATTTGGTTTTGTTATGAGTATTCACGGCACTTTTTGTTTGGTTGTGTTGTGAGTGTTTGCAGAACATTTCTGTATTTGGTTGTACTGCAAGTATTTGCAGAGCATTTCTGTATTTGGTTTGGTTGCAAGTATTTGCAGCAGGTGTGTTGTCAAACTGATCAAGATTTTTTTCTATTTGCATACTGTTTTTCATTTGCAGCACAGAACTCTCTTGGCCACCGTAGAAATGTCCTAAAGAATCCTGTCTTTTCTGCTTAGTAATGGTGGTAATTTCACTTCACCCTGGTAATTTCACCCTGGTTTCATAGTCAAGGCTTAAGCCTAGTCCCAGACTAAATTGCACGTCCGGGCTGTTTTAACTGAAAGAACCTTACACTGATTGATCTTAAAATATGTCATTTTCATTGATATGTATCAAGATGCACACCAGTAGTGTTTTTGTCCAAGCTATGTTTATAAAAGCTACTTAAATGTCCTAAACCTGGCTTAACCTAAGCCCTTTCTGTGAAACTTGGCCTTCAAGTTTGAAGTCAAGTTTCAGTATTTTTTTTCCCTGCCAGTTTTGTCTGCCTTTTTCAAAATTATAAGTCTGGTCTTTTGAATAGTAACAGCACACCTCTCCTGAACAAACCACATGATTTGAAGTATCATTTGTCCGTAGCTCAAATGGTGTGAGGCCAAGTTCAATAATTAGGGTTTGGAGTTTGTTCATTTGGTCATGCTGCTGTGTTTTCCAGTGTGTTACGACACTGTTATTTTTAGAGCTTTTGGTATATTTGTCTATGAGTGTGTGTGAAGTTCGGTATAATGTGACCCTGTTTGTCATTATTCCAGGCGTGTATTGACAGGAAGGTGGCAGTGATAAATGTGAGATATGGATTTGGAGAGTTTGGGAGAAAATGAGAGGAGGAGAGACAGTGTGTGTGTGTCTCAGAGAGAGAGTCACCTTGTACTGAGGAACAGAGATGCCCACAGACCCTCATATATTACCATCATCCCTCACAAACTTAATTACACTCACACACACACATTTGCCAAGCTGTTCCATGTTTTATGGTGTCCATGCCATTGGATGCTCCTCTATCCTGTATCCTCTCTCTCTCTCACTCTCTCTCTTTCTCTCAGACAGAATGAATCACTCATGCTCTCATCCTTGAGTATCAGTAAATCAATCACAGTGAATGAGCGCACATCCTTCACCTTAGAGAGAGAAAGAGAGAGAATGATTTTTTTTGTCTTATTTTGCGTCATTGTTTAATGTAAATGTTGTCTTAGCCAATAGTTCTTTGGCAAATATGTAATTATCTGTCATGCCAGTACGGCACATTGAAAGAGAGAGAGAGACAGAATTCCACCTGGTAACCCTTATGCTGAGCTGCTGGGATCACTGCAGGCAGTGTCAGTGAGTGCATGTATGTGTATGTGTGTGTGTGTCGCTGGGTAAAAATTGATTTGTTGGCATCAGAGGTTTAGTTAGCTGTGTGTTTCAAGAGGGACATGTTTAAGTGTGGCACAGTGTTCTGTTCTTTGCTCTCCCGACACTGAAAGCGTGACACAGCGTTCGCAACCTCTTTTTGCTTCTGTGACATTAAATGCAGGTCATTCAATGAGAAAAAATGTAGGGCGGGACTAGGTTTTATCATCTTCTTTGGGAAGTTATTGGATCGTTAAAAGTACTTGGTAGATGGAGGGGAGGGGCTTGATGACATCAGCTGACAAGGAAAGTCACTATAGAGGTTATTATTTTTGATGGAAGATTACTCTGACAAATCTGTTTTGTTTGTTTGCTTTGGATAAAAATGTCTGCTTGATTTATATATGTAAATATTTGTTTGTTTCCTCAATTGTAGGTCGCTTTGACTAAATGTGTCTGTTAAATGTGCAAATATAAACTTTTTTGTTTGTTTGTTTGTTTCCTCTACTGGATAAAGTTATCTGCTAAATGCATGAATGTTTGTTTGTTTGTTTGTTGGTTTGTTCATTCGTTTCCTTTATTGCGAGTCGCTTTGGATAAAAGTATCTGCTAAATATATAAATGCAGGCGTATTTCATTGTTGGTATTTTTGTTTGTTTCGTCTATTTGATAAAAGTGTCTGCTAAATGCATGAATAAAAAATGTTTGTTTGTTTGTTTCCTGTATTGTTGGTGACTTCGGATACTGTCTGCTAAATGTAGGCGTAATTTTTACTTTTTTGTTCATCTCGTCTATTGGATAATAGTGTCTGCTAAATGCATGGATGTAAATGTTTGTTAGTTTGTTTATTTATTTGTTCGTTTCCTCTATTGCAAGTCGGATAAAAGTGTCTCCTCAATGTATAAATGTAGGCAAATTTTTTTTTTTTTTTTTTTTTTTTTTTTGGTATGTTTGTTTATTCTATTGGATAATAGGGTCTGCTAAATGGATGAATGTAAATGTATGTTTGTTTGTTTGTTAGTTTACTCTATTGCAAGTCGCTTTGGATAAGTGTCTGCTAAATTCATAAATGCAAACATAATTTTTTGTTAGTTTGTTTTGTTTGTTGGATAATAGTGTTTGCTAAATGCATAAATGTAAAATATTTGTTTGTTTGTTTCCTCTATTGTTAGTCACTTTGGATAAAAGTGTCTGCTAAATGTATAAATATAAACTTAATTTTGTTGTTGGTTTGTTTGTTTCGTCTATTGGATAATAGCATCTGCTAAATGCATGAATGTAAAATGTTTGTTTGTTTGTTTGCTCGTTTCCTCTATTGCAAGTCACTTTGGATAAAAATGTCTGCTAACGGTACAAATGCAAACATAATTTTTTGTTGGTTTGTTTGTTTCGTCTGTTGGATAATAGTGTCCTAAATGCATGAATGTAAATGTTGTTTGTTTGTTCGTTTCCACTATTGCAAGTCGCTTTGGATGAAAGTGTCTGCTAAATGTATAAATGTAGGCGTAATTGTTTGTTGTTTTGTTTGTTGCACCTATTCGATAATAGTGTCTGCTAAATTAATGAATGTAAATGTTTGCTTCCACTATTGTAAATCTCTTTGTGTCTGCTATATATATATAAATATAAACACTGTTTTTTTTTTTGGTTTGTTTCCTCCATTGTAAGTCACATTGGATAAAAACGTCTGCTAAATTTGTAAATGTAAATGTTTGTTTGGAATTATGTGTCGCTATTAATCATTCTCTACTAGGTCACAATAGCCTTTTTTCATTGTTTTGGTTGGACTTTTTAATATGATTCCTGACATTTCATATCATGATCCTTCCAGTATGTCTTCAGGAAGTTGCACTTTTCTATCTCAGTACTGTTGCGCTAATGTTAAAGTGCACATTTCCCATAGGATTATGAGAATATTAAAGAGAGATGGCAATGACTCAGCAATATGGATTTTTTGATTGAAAAAGAGATCACTCACAAAATAGACGGCATGAATCATTTCAGAGTGATGTAATTACAACCGTTTCTCCTCAACAACTCGCTCAGTTCTTGCAGGCAGCCTGGCACACGGTGGCAAATCTTTTTTATTATTCAATTTTGATGAAAACTTCATGTGTTTTCTCTACATTTTACGTAACATCTCCAAGTTTACGGTGCATTCATGTTGACAGTTGACGATTTAACCACCGGAGGTTGCCGGGTGTCTGTGCGGCTGGTTGCTAGTAGGCGTTTCATCTCGACTGCTGGGGGCAGATCACATGTCCTCTACTGTCTTCTTTCCCATTGGTGGTCGCAGTATTGCGTCACCATTCATTTGCTTAAAGTTTAACTCTGGTCTACTTTAGATCTACACGATCTGTGTCACCTCACACCAGCAACTCACATGGAAAATGTATGACTTCCGGCTGTTTTGTCAGTCCTTAAGAGAGTTTATATCTGTTTTAGACACACCTGCCACACGACATTCATATGCTCGCTTGTCTCTTCCCAAAGCAAATCTTTTCTCCTCTCAGCTGCGGATTTCGCTTTCTCTCTCTCACGACACCACCCACTACCTACAGTTTTAGTCCATCATAACCCGCAACTGGTGTGTGTGTGTGTGTGTTTGTGTGTGTAGTTAAGGCATGGCTCTGTTTTTCAGCCATCTGTTATGGAGTTCACAAACTGTTTTTATTGCTGTTCCTCCTGATATAATGGCTCAGCCAACACACTCTAACACACATACACAGGTGAATTAGTTGTAAAGTTGTCATTTTACTAGCTAAGATGATTAAACGTTAGCCAGTATTTGTACTGAATGTCATAAATTAGTAGTTTAATTAAATACATCACATAATTACAGCTATACAGGATCCTAATTTTAACATTAAATATATATATTTAAATTAAATACTGCATGTGATAATGTTTCTGAGCTTTGTTATGACACTGTATTCAACTCAAATCTGTTTAGTTCTTCATATTTTGAACATATGAATTTTGATTAAAATCAGATTTTCGGAAATGTTTGAATACTTAGATCACTTAGTTTGTTATTCTTTTTCAGGATGCAGTTTGACTGTAATGTCATACACAGAATGCACAAGTGTGTACAAATTCTGTATTTCTGAACTCATTTATTTACGTCTACACTCGTAAAAATAAAGGTTCTTATTGGCATTGACGGTTCCATCTTCAGTATCTAGGGAACCTTTTGCTTTTCACAAAAGGTTCTTTGTAGTGGAAAAAGGTTATGCATTTCACTGTAAAAAATGAAGAAGTTATAAATGAAAAGAAAGAACTATTTTAAAGTAATGTTTAATACTTTAAATCAGTTAAAAAAATGTATTTGTAAAATTTACTAGCAGTTTCTGTGTTAAAATTGTTTCTACACCTATTTTTTAATGCTTAAAATGAATATGTTCTTTTGCACTTGAAAAAAAGTTCTTTTAAGGTTCTTTGGGAAACCCGAAAGTTTCTTTTTGGAACCTGTACTTTAAGTGGTCTTAAGCAACTTACTGGATGGTAAATTAGTAAAAAATGAATGATTTCAAACACGGCATATACATAAATAGGCAAGTTTTAGTACAGTATATTGCTTCTGAAGACTGTATGTGACTCTGGACCACAAAACCAGTCTGAAGTCGCTGGGGTATATTTGTAGCAATAGCCAAAAATACATTGTATGGGTCAAATTTTAGATTTTTTTTTTTTTACGCCAAAAAACATTAGGAAATTAAGTAAAGATCATGTTCCATGGAGATATTTAGTAAAATTCCTACTGTAAATATATCAAAACTTAATTTTTGATTACTAATATACATTGCTAAGAACTTCATTTGGAAACTTTTTCTCATTTTCTCAAGATTTAAATTTTTTTGCACCATCAAATTCCATTTATTCAAATAGTTGTATCTCAGCCAAATATTGTCCTATCCTAACAAACCATACATCAATTGAAAGCTTATTTATTCAGCTTTCGGTGACGTATTATTCTCAATTTCAAGAAATTGACCCTTATGACTGGTTTTGTGGTCCAGGGTTACATATTATCTGATATAAAGTGGTCATGAATGGATGTTGCTCTTTGCTTCTTGCCATTGTTCTTAAGTAATCCATACTTTGCCAACCAATGTTCAGTAAATATAATAAATATTGACTTCCCTCTCTGTACTAACTGATGATTTGATTACTTTTTATTACTTCTGGGTTCAGTTACAGGATTAGTTCACTCCAGAATTAAAATCTCCTGATAATTTGCTCATTCTAATGTCATCCAAGATGTTCATTCATTTCTTTCTTCAGTCCAAAAGAAATGAAGGTTTTTGAGGAAAAACATTCCAGGATTTTTCTTCAATGGGAATTAGCTGGTTAAAGGTCCAAATTGCAGTTTCAATGCAGCTTCAAAGGGCTCTACATGATCACAGCTTAGGGTCTTAGCTACTAAAACGATTGGTCATTTTCTAGAGAAAAATACAAATTTCCATACTTTTTAACCATAAATGCTCATCTTGCACTAACTTGACTTCATGCATTATGCAGTCATATTTGAAAGGTCACTTGTGACAGGCGGAAGTACCAACCCAGTGTTTACAAAGCGAATGTGCAAAGAAAGTCAAGACAAAAAAAAAGGTAAAACAACAATGTTGGACGATTTTGAAGTTGGAGGTGAAAATGAGATGAGAGTTTTTGCCCTACCTTAGCTTTTTGAACCAAACTACACAGACAAAGACCTAACCGCTTGTGACCTTTCCAACGTGATTAGGCAATTACGTAGACACGCATCACCTCGGGGCCCACTACTCAGCACATTTTGTATGTATCCCTCATTTACCACACCTGATTCAGATCATCAGCTCATTAGGAGAAAGATCCATGAAGTGAACAGATTCAGTGTGTCAGATTCAGAAACATACGAAATGTGCAGAGCAGTGGGCCCAGAGGACTGGAGTTGAAAACCACTGGTGTAGCCCTTTAAAGGTGCATTGCAACTGCAATTTGGACCTTCGACCCATTGATCCCCGTTGAAGTCCACTATATAGAGAAAAGTCCTGGAATGTTTTCCTCTAAAACCTTAATTTCTTTTCGACTGAAGAAAGAAAGACATGAACATCTTGGATGACATGGGGGTGAGTAAATTATGAGGACATTTTACTTCAGGAGTAAAAATCAATGTGTGTAGAGGTTGGAATATACTTGTGAGGGCCAAATTGGTTCTTGCAAATATAGTAAAACTTGTCAAAAAACCCACTTGTGAGGATGTGAAGTAGTCCTCACTATTTGTAAATCATCCACATCTTGTTTTCCTCAAATCTAATAAAGTCACCAGATTTGTGTGAAGGTCAGCTTTGGTGTAAACCACATCCTCATGATGTGATCCTTGTTAATATACTTTCAGAAGTGCGTATGTGTGGACGTCTTTCTAGTACGCAAGTATGCTGTTGGTGTATGTGACCTCTGAATCCTGAGCTTTTGGGAAAAGGCCGGAAATGAACTGCCACAATTAGAAAGGCTAATTTAGCCATGACACTTCAAAGGCCCAGATTCCTCCTTTCTCTTCTTGTTCTCTTTTTCTTTGTCTTTCTCTCTCTCCTCTGCTGGTGTGTGTATGTACATATGTATGCATGTTGGTTGTGTTTATGTAAATGATTTTGTATGAGCTAATTATTTGTTTGTGCATGTTTCTGCGAAGTACAGCTTCTGTGTGTTGTATTAGCTAATTAAGACCCTTATACATCATCCAGGCATTGGATACACATGTTTGCATGCGTTTTTTAATACATGTGAGTGTCTGTGCCACCATTCACGAAATTGACTGTTTGTGGCTATTTCTATACTGAGACATTCAGTAGGACACATGGTGGAAAGGTGAAAGAGAAAAAGAAGAGCTAGAAAGAGACTGACCTACTTTAGGGGGCTGGATTCTGGTAACACACCTCTCAGAGAGCGAGTGTGTGAAGAGAAGAGAGAGATGGGGGTGTGTGGCAGCTGAATAAGAGATTTTGGATGACACGTGCTTTCAGATGCCACCTAGTGGTTTGAGTGAATGAGTCTAAAAAATTAACACAGGTAGACCGCTTCACTAAGCTTACAGTGCTAAATGTATTGCTTTAACGGTGTACATAAATAATTTTTAATTTGCATATTATTTATAGAGTATAAAACTATGTTATAAATATTTAATATTGGAGGAATGAGTAGCTTATCGTATCTTTTATGTATTTTTACACCATAGCATTTGCACCGAGTTGGTCTTTATGTTCTCTGCCTCTGTTAAATAAATTTTGGACTTACAGATATTTTTTGTGTATATACACACCTGGACAAATGTTTGCAATAATTCAGATTTTTAAATGTTTCTGAACATGTGCTCATGTTCCGGGGCTGCATTCTTTTGCTTTTAACAGCAAAACATACTGTAAAATATTTAGTATAAAAACTTAGTATAAAATAAAACAAAATAAGTATAGTAGTACAATGCATTTTTTTTTAAAAATATATTTAAAATATTTTAAATGTTTATGCATTCATTTGCATTAAACAACAAAAACAGTCATATTGTAAAAATATTTAGTATAAAAAACTTAGTATAATAATTAAAAAAAAAAATTTATAGTAGTCATTTTTAAAAATATATTTAAAAATAGTTTAAATGTTTATGCAATCATTTGCTTTTAACAATCATATTGTAAAATATTTATTATAAAAATAATTAAACTATAATAAGTATAATAAATAAACTAAGTATAATAGTACAATTTAATTTTTAAAAAAATATATGAACAAAATATTTTAAATGTTTATGCATTCATTTGTATTAAACAGCAAAAACGGTCATATTGTAAAATTTTTAGTATAAAAAATAAGTATAAATAAAAACTAATTATACTAGTATAATATATTTTAAAATATATATTTAAAATACTTTAAATGCTTATTAATTTGCATTAAACAGCAAAATATTGCTGTAAAATATTGTAAAATATTTAGTATAAAAAAGTATGAAAGTACAATTTAATTTTTTTTAAATGTTTATTCATTCATTCGCATTAAACAGTAAAAACAGTGATATTGTAAAATATTTATTATAAAAAATTAATTTATTTATTTATTTATAAAAAATTATTATAAAAAACAGTCCTCTTTGAATTCATTCAAGTGGCTGGGGATGCTGGGTAATGTAGTTCCTGCAGCCCCCACTTTTCTGTATCCCACCAAAGGCTTACAGCAAGTTGCTATGACAACAGAGATTCAGAAAGTGCAGTGAGTTTATACGTGTTCAAGTTTGAGGAATTTATATCGTTATAGTGTTGCGTAGTGTTATGTGAGAATTAATGAATCATTAATGCAGATCAAAAAGGTAAAAACGTGCACTTATTTAATATGTTGCTTTATGGGAATCAGGCATAAAATGTGTGTGTGTGTGTGTGTGTGTATTTGCACTTGCTCATTATCATTCCAATTCTGTTCTGTGATCCAAAATTAAACAGGCCATCATGCAGCGATGTGCTACTTGAATATATTGATGTAATGATGTAATGCTATACAGAGCTGCGCAGCGGCACCAGGACAGATGTTTGTGACAGGTGCATTGTGGGTCCTCAGGCCTCACAAGTGTTTGGGTTTACGAGCAGCAGCTTCAAATGAAGCGTGTAGATGCATGTTTGGTTTTAGGGTCCAAACGTGTCATCCATATCACCAAGTAACATCCCATAATAATCAACACTCAGGTGTAAATTCACATACTATCCATCTAAAGTAGTATGCAGGATTAGAATTAAACCCTGTTGTAAATTTAAATAACTGCTGCTACAGTTTTTGCAAATGCATTGGCGTAAAACTAAAATATCATTATGGTTACTTTGCATATGTAGGGAGGATGTAGTGCTGACCTAGAGTTAATGTTCTCTGCATTAAACTGCTTTCAGATCAGTTATATGGAATAATGAGTTGCAGCTGCTGTTTCTCTGTGTCTTAGATAAATATTAGGAAGTGGGATCTCTCTGTCCTGTGAGTTACTGATGTCCTCGGGCCAAAGACCTCATTTTGGGAGATGGCACTCATTCTGTCCTGTCTCCATCTTCACACCTCCTACTCTCAGCTTTTCATAACTTCTGTCCTCTCCTCTCTCTCTCCTTTCTTCTGTCGCATTAGATTAGAAGGAGCTGCGCTTTGTTGTTGAGCTGATATTTATGTGCTGTAAATGTGGTTATTTTTGTGCCTGTTCTGTGCCTGTACTCTGGTTTAGGTACATTAAGTGTTAGTCAGTGTCGTGTGGTGGACACTGAGACTGTTTTCTTGTTTGATTCCAGTACAATAAGGTTATTTTTGATGTTAATAGCTACATTGCAAACAGAAGAACCATGATTTACACCTTACATTAACCAGGAACAAAGGCTGTGATATTTTTTGCATGTTTGTTGACATCAAATTTAAAGTTTCATGGAATTTCTGCCTTTTTTATTTCCTCAAAAATGTCTACTGCAATAATATTGTAACAACTTTATTTGTATGTTATTTTTTTTCTGCTGTTATAGTTTTTGGCTATTAGTTATCTATTTTCAGTCCATTAACATCAACAAATCTTCTGAAAACACCACAGATGCAGGTGTAATTGGTTCACAGTTCATTATTAGATGTAATTTTTAAGTTAATTTTGAATTGCATGTTTTGTTTTTTTTTACATTTCCTCAAAAGTGTCTGCTGCAAGTCTGCTGCTAGACTTTATTTCATGTTGATGTTTTTCTTTTTTGCTATTTTTTCTGCTGTTGTATAGCTTACAGTTTTTGGCTATTAGTTACCTATTTTCAGACAGTTAGTCAACAAATCCTCTGTACAAACCAGATGCAAATTTAATTGGTTCACAGTTCATTATTTAATGTAATTTCAAGTTAGTTTCGATTTGCATATTGCCTTTTTTTATTTTTTATATTTCCTCAAAAATGTGTAATATAGTATATCAACTATTTCATGTTGATTTTTTCTGCCATTTTATAACTTTATAGTTTTTGGCTATTAGTTACCTATTTTCAGTCCATTAGTCAATAAATCTTCTGTAAACACCACATGTGTAAATATATTTGGTTCACATTTTTTTATTTAGTGTAACTTCAAGTTAATTTTGATTTGCATATTGGTATTTTTGTTGGGGGTTGTATTTATATATGTATTTATTTATTTATTTATTTACATTTCCTCAAAAATGTCTACTGTAATAATGTAGTAAACTTTATTTCATGTTGATTTTTTTTTTTTAATGCTGTTTTATAGCTTATATTTTTTGGCTATTAGTTACCTATTTTCAGATCATTAGTCAACAAATCCTCTGAAAACACCACAGACGCAGATTTAACTTGTTTACAGTTCATTATTTCATGTTATTTTAAGTTCATTTTGATTTGCATATTGCTGTTTTTGTGTCTACATCATTAATTTGGTGAAGACTTTATTTTATCTTGATTCTTTTTTGTTGTTGTTGATATTTTTTTCTGCTGTTGTATAGCTGATCGTTTTAGGCTTTTAGTTACATATTTTCAGACTATTAGTAGACATTTTGTCAAAAATGTCTACTGCAATAATACAGTAAAAAAATTATTTCATGTATTTTTTTATATACATTTTAAAAATGTCTCCTGCAGTAATATAGTAAAAACTGTGTTTTGTGTTGATTGATTGGTTTATTTATTTATTGTTCATTTTTTCTGCTGTTTATAGTTTTTGGCTATTTGTTACCTATTTTCAGACCATTAGTCAATTAGTCATCTTCTTTAAACACCACAGACACAAATTTATTTGGTTCACAGTTCATTATTTTATGTAATTTCAAGTTCATTTTGATTTCATTCTTTTGCTGTTTTATATCTTATAGTTTTTGGCTATTGGTTACCTATTTTAAAATTCTCTGAAAACCACAGATGCAGATTTAATTGGTTCACAATTAATTTAAGTTAATTTTGATTTGCATATTTCTATTTGTGTTTTTGTGTGTGTGTTTTAAACATTTCCTCAAAAATATCTACAGCATTAATACAGTAAAAACTTTATTTAATCCTGATTTTTTTAGTTTTTTTTCTGCTCTTTTATAGCTTGTAGTTTTTGGCTATTAGTTACCTATTTTCAGACCATTAGTCAACAAATCCTCTGAAAACACCACAGATACAGATTTAATTGGTTCACAATTAATTTAATTTCAAGTTAAATTTGATATTGCTATTCGTGTGTGTGCGTGTGTGTTTTAAACATTTCCTCAAAAATATCTGCAGTATTAATATAGTACAAACTTTATTTCATTTTGATTTTTAATTTGTATTTTTTTTTCTGCTGTTTTATAGCTTATAATTTTTGGCTATTAGTTACCTATTTTCAGTCTATTAGTAAACAGTCCTCTGTAAAAAACAGATGCAGATTTAATTTCATGTAATTTCAAGTTCATCTTGATTTGCATTTGCTATTTTTTGCATTTTCTCAAAAATGTCTACTGCAATAATATAGTAAAAATTATATTTCATGTTCATTTTTTTTACACATTTCCTCAGAAGGTTATAGATTCCTTATAGGTTATAGATTTTGGCTATTAAATATCCTCTGTAAACACCACAGACACTTTTTCTTTGGTTCACAGTTCATTCATTCATGTAACTTCAAGTTAATTTTGATTTGAATATTGCTATTTGTGTGTGTGTGTGTTGGGTGGGGTGTGGGGTCCTCAAAAATATATAGTAAAAAACCATCTTTCATGTAGTTTTCTTTTTGCATATATCTTATAGGTTGTTTGGCGATTTTAGTTAGTTAATTCATTTATTTATTTATTATCTCAATGAAAACAGAGTAAGCTCAATAAAGGCACCCTCCCTTTCAAACATTATTCTTTAATATTGCTGTTGGACAGTGTTACTTACGAATGATTTATCCAATATTCGATTTCATATTTCACTGCCTCCCTTGCCAGCTCAGAGAAAATGCCCCTGGCGTTTGTATGTTTGTTGTGGGTCTTCTAAGTTTGCTGTGGTCCTGTGACCTGAGCATTTCTTGACAGTCTTTTGCAAATCTGCAGGCCCACGCTGCATCAAACATCTAGGGTGATGAGGGCGAACATCAGCGACCCTCACGCAATAACAAAATCATCAAATGCTTAATCGAGTCTATTTGTGTGTTTTGTGAATTATAGAGATAATGAGCTGCTGCTGCTGCACATTCAACTTTGAAACAGTCTTTTACAAGAGTCTTCAACAGAGAAAAATGTCATGTTCTTGCCCACACACACGCAGTGTGGGAGGATTGTGGTTTTGGCTGTTCATGACGTTTGATGGAGCCTCACTTTGGCATCATCACCAATCAAAACAATGCTCTGCAGAGTACACCGTCTCCATGACAACTAGTGTCATAGTTACCACAGACTTTCAGCTTTCTGCCCAAATTCAGCTTTTTGTGCATTTATTTATTTAGGCTTCATGTCTGCGGGAGCTCTCCTGTACACGATTAAGACTGTCTCCAGTCGTCTCTGAATGCTGTAAACGCACTGAAACATCCGTATCGGACCATATATTGTATTTTTTGTCAATTCCACGGTACACAAATGTGGTGATTGTGGTATGTATCAAAGTACCATGCTTTTACCATGGTAACTGCACAGCACAGTGGTACTAAAATCATCTTAAGAAGTAAATAATCATCAGAGAACATCTGTTGGTTTTTATCTCCGGGTGCACAGTCAGACCCTAAATAGCAGCGTGGCAGTGCAGTAACACAGTGCTCAAAAAGGACGGGAGTGATTGAAGCGCTGGTCACACAAACCCCATCCTGGAATCAATCCGTCACCAGTCCCCAATCTCACAATGTGGCACTGTTGCCATGGCAAATGAATGCTTGGGAATGATGAATTCATGGTTCAGTGTTGTTTACGTAAAGACATCTCAGAAGAATTCTCTCTCTCTCGTATGCGGCGCTTAACGCTCTGTTTAGTTTCAGCCTCTCTCTTCCCTGATGCCAGTGATATCAACTCCTCCTTACATGGTGCTCCTCTAAACTCATCCCTCTCTGTACTGTCGTCATGGCGATGCTCTTTAGCCATCTCACTCAGATTCCTAACATTCCTGATCCTGTGCAATGTGAGCATGTTGCCGTGGAGATGTGCTGGAGTGTGAGAGGTGACTAAAGGGTGAAATGCAGCAACGTGAGAGCACAGGTCTCTGTGTTGTGTATTAAAGATGTAACTGCAGGATATTCATGTTTACTCATTAGGCGGTTCTATTCTGCAACACCCAGAACACACTTTCTGTTATTTAGTAGTTAGCTAGTCCAGCTAGTAATTTAGTGTCTGTGTCCTGTAATTTAATTTCTGGGCTTTGCTTAATTTCCAGGTAACATTTCACCTCAAAACTGAAGGCTAAAATATTGTAAAAAAAATCTGATTTGCTTAAGGAAAATTGAGCCTTTTTATTGTGGTTGCAAAAGAGAAAAAAATGAACAATCGATAACCTGTCATTCAGTATAGGTCTTGTAGTTTACATTGAATATTCTGAATATATCTCTCAGTCTTCAGTGTGTCCTGTAGGTTAGAGTTTGTGCTGTAGTTCAGTGTTTGTCATGTAGTTAAGAATCAATAACTTGTCGTTCAGTTTATTTCCTGTAGCTTAGGTTGAATATTCTGCCTTGTAGTTTACAATCTCTCAGTTCTGAGTGTGCTCTGTTGGTCAGAATTTGTGTTGTAGTTCAGTGTTTGTCATGTAGTTCAGTCATTCAGTTTATGTTTTGTAGTTTAGGTTGAATATTCTGTCCTGTAGTTTATAGTCTCTCAGTACTGAGTGTGTCCTGTAGGTTAGAGTATGTGCTGTAGTTTAATGTTTGTCATGTAGTTTAGAATATATAACCTGTCATACAATTTATGTCCTGTAGTTTAGGTTGAATATTTTGCCCTGTAGTTTACAATCTCTCAGTTTTGAGTGTGCTTTGTAGGTCAAAGTTTGTACTGTAGTTTAATGTTTGTCATGTAGCTCAGAATTTGACCTGTCATTCAGTTTTTGTCCTGTAGATTAGGTTAAAGATTCTGTCCTGTAGTTTACTGTCTGTTTTGTAGTTTACTCTAAGTTTTGAGCATGTCCTGTAGGTTAAAGTTTGTGTTGTAGTTCAGTGTTTGTCATTTAGTTCAGAATCTGACCTGTCATTTAATTTTATGTCTTGTAGTTTAAGTTGAAAATTCTGTCATGTAGTTTACAATCTGTACTGTAGTTTACAATCTCTCAGTTTTGAGTGTGTCCTGTAGGTAAATGTTTGTGCTGTAGTTCAGTATTTGTCATGTAGATCAGAATCTGACCTATCATTCAGTTTATATCTTGTAGTTTTGATTGAGTATTCTGTCCTGTAGTTTACTGTCCTGTATTTTACAATCTCTCAGTTTGGGGTGCCCTGTAGGTTGAAGTTTGTCATGTAGTTCAGAATCTGATGGCTCCTTCTGTTGATGCCCTGTAGTTTGTTGAATATTCTGTTGGGTAGTTTACAATCTGTCCTGTAGTTTACAATCTCTCAGTTTTGAATGTGTCCCATAGAGTAAAGTTTGTGCTGTAGGTAAGAATCGATAACCTGTTTTTGGTTTATGTCTTGTAGTTTAGGTTGAATTTTCTGTTGTGTAGTTTACAATCTGTCCTGTTGTTTATAATCTCTCAGTATTCAGTGTGTCCTGTAGGTTGAAGTTTGTGCTGTAGTTCAGTGTTTGTCTTTAGGTCAGACTCTGACCTGTCATTCAGTTTTTGTCCTGTAGTTTAGATTAAACATTGTGTCCTGTAGTTTGCAGTCTGTCCTGTACTTTACAGTCTCTCAGTATTGAGGGAGTCGTGTAGGTTAGAGTTTGTGCTGTAGTTCAGTGTTTGTTTTTAGTTTAGAATCTGACTTGTCATTCAGTTTATGTCTTGTAGTTTAGGTTGAATGTACTGTCCTGTAGTTTGTTGTCTCTTAGTTTTGAGTGTGTCCTGTAGGTTAAAGCTTGTACTGTAGTTCAGTGGTTGTCTTTAGTTAAGAATCTGGCCTGTAGGTTAAAGTTTGTACTGGAGTTCAGTGGTTGTCTTTAGTTCAGAATCTGGCCTGTCATTGAGGTTTTGTCTTGTAGTTTAGGTCAAAGATTGTGTCCTGTAGTTTGCAGTCTTTCAAGTATTGAGTGGATCCTGTAGGTTAGAGTTTGTGCTGTAGATCAGTGTTTGTCATTAGTTCAGATATGACCTGTCATTCAGTTTATGTCTTGTAGTTTAGGCTGAATATTCTGTTCTGTAGTTTACAATCTGTCCTGTAGTTTACAGTCTCAGTTTTGAGTGTGTCCTGTAGGTTAGGTTAGTAAGTTTGTGTCGTAGTTCAGTTGTCATTTAGTTCTTTTATGTCTTGTAGTTCTGGTTGAATATTCTGCCCTGTAGTTTGCAATCTGTAAATTCTAATCTGCGATATAGTTTAGAATCCTGAAAAGGTCTCTGTCCTGTAGTTGACAATCTGTCCTGTGGTTCTCTGTCTGTCCTATAATTTTGTGTCTATCATATAGAGTCTCTTTGTATTCCAATGTCTACTGTAGCTTTAGTTCAGTGTCCTATATTAAATGTTGCCCTGTAGTTCAGTCTGTCTATCCTGTATTTCCCTCCATTCTGTCCAGTTGTTGAGTTTAGCAATTGAAGAGAGTTCAGTGAGCACAGTGTGTTTCCACTGACTCATTCAGTTCATCAATGGTTTCTGAGGTCATTGATGATTCAGTCTGAAGAGTGAGTTTGTTCGTTTAATGAAAACTGTGGTGTGTGGTTTCTATGCCTGCAAACAGATGTAGCTTGAAAACTGTACTTAAGGTGGCACAAGCACACTACTTCAAACAGTTGTTGCTTGAGGGTAATGTCTGGAAATATTTAAGTAAATGTAACTGGACGTGGTCAATGAATTGTTTATGAACTTAATAGCCCTTCTGGACATTGTCGGGACATTTAATAGCCCCTCAAAAAACCTCAGACATTCCCATATGATATAAATTTAGACTGTGTTATTTAAAATGCTGTTGAGAAACAGTAAAGTCTTCCTCGCTTTGAAACTCTTCTCCTACTGTTTTCTTATAATCTCATATCTTGTTAAACTTTTTTTTCTGTTCTTAGGCACTGTGTGAGTGTGTTTCCATGGCAACAGTAGATGTAAATGAAAACATGTGTTTAGAGAGTTAAAAGAGAAATGACAAGGACAGTTAAATGAGATTTCTCTACAAAATTCACCCTGAATTGAAGGAAAGAACAGAAAGAAGGACAGGTAGATGGAGGTGCAAGCAACAGTGTGTTTTCAGGTCGTGTGTTGTTTGTTAAAGGTCTAAGCTAGGCAGCAAGAAGAGACATCTGAAATATTTGGCTCGAGTCCTTCACTGGGATGTCACACCGGTCTCATCAACATTATTTACATTCCACTGAGAAAAGCAGACCAGCTCTTCCCCTCTCTTTCTTTCTAAGCTTTTGTGCTTCACTGTGATCATTCCTGTCAGCCACATGCACAAAAGGGCAGATGTCTCTATTTGTGTTTGTGTGTGTATCACTTTCAGTAGTCAAACTATTGTGCAGAGAATATGGTCTAATATCTTATATATAATGGCAGTATTTTGTCAGCACTTTATGTGCCTTCATGCAATTGATAGAAAAGTGAATCGTACCAAACCTGTAAAAAAACATCATTACATTACACCCCGAAATCAAAGAGGAAAAAATAAGAAATTATATTTTGCTCAAAGAAAATTAAGCTTTTATTATGACTATGATTTTTTTTTTTTTTTAAATTGTGGCCACAAAGAAATAAAAATCTCATTCTTGTGATTATATTATATTATATTATATTATATTATTACAGTCTCATTCTCATGAGAATGCTGCAGAGTTGGAGATAACATTCTATATTTTTTAAATAAAATTTAATTTTAATATTAATAAATTATTAATAAATAAAAATAAATTTAATTTTAATATATTTTAATATTTTTTTTTATAAAACTATAAAAAATATATTACATTATATTATATTATGTATATTATGTATGTATTATAAACTATATATTATATTATGTTTTATTATATTATATTATATTACAGTCTCATTCTTGTGAGATTGCTGTAGAGTAGGTAAAAACATTATACATATTTTTTTAAATTAAATAAATTTTTTATAAAACTATATAAACATATATTATATTATATTATATTATATTATATTATATTATATTATATTATATTATATTATATTATATTATATTACAGTCTCATTCTTATGAGACTGCTGTAGAGTGGGCGAAAAAACATTATATTTTTAAATAAAATGTATGTTTTATAAAACTATATATAATTTAATATAATATAATATAATATGATAATACCTTTCTATAGTTTTATAAAAAATACATTTTATTAAATAGTTATAAATAGTTAGTATAATATAATATAAACAGTTTTATATATATATATATATATATATATATATATATATATATATATATATATATATATATATATATATATATATATATATAATACTAACTATTTATAACTATTTAATAAAATGTATTTTTTATAAAATTAGAGAAAGGTATTTTCATATTATATTATATTATTTTATATTATATTATATTATATTATATTATATTTTTAAATATTATATTATATTTTTAAATATTATATTATATTTTTTAAATATTATATTATATTTTTTTATTTTTTTATTTTTTTTTAAATAAAATGTATGTTTTCTAAATCTGTAAAGAGATATTATTATATTATATTATATTATATTATATTATATTATATTATATTATATTATATTATATTATTACAATTCTGTATTGTTAAAGGCGGTATATAAATAAAGGTGTCTTGACTTTACTTGACTATATTATATTATATTATAAATAAAACAGTAAATAAATTAAAACAGTACAAATAATCCTTTCTTGATATAATACTATTTATGCACTGCAGGTGTGTGGCTGTGTCCTTTTGCAGGTTGTGTGTGTTTATATGTGTGTGAACTTGGCTTGTATTAATCAATAAGTCTTCTGCAGAGACCAGTGGTCATCAAAGTGGAGGAGGGGGAAAGCTGGGGTCCTCTGGGATGGAGACCTGGCCGGCAGACACCTGACAGCTTAAAGCTTTATATCCAGTAGTGGATATACTCCTGAAACCAATGATTCTGTACATGTGTGTGCGTGTGTGATTTATGACCGCAAACATGTGCCCAAACATCTGTGTGCTCATGGGTATACGTTTGTATGTGTGTGAGTATCTGATCTCTGTGAGTCTGTAGGCATGTAATAGGACTGGTGGCTTTCAGTCCCAACAGTTTACAGCTTCCTTTAAACCCCCCTTACTTCTCTCTCTGTGAGTCACAGGAACGGCAGAGTGAGTCATATTGCTTTAATCATGCCGTAGAGAAGCTGTCCGACAGATGGATAGAGAGAAAAAGACAGAAGGAAAAGAAAAGAAAGAAAGACGCCCCATGTAACTTATCCATTTATCTCTTCAAATTCATATATGATGCAGGTTCTTTACTATTTCGTAAGGCATGAAATCTCTGTTTTTATTACTAAGTCACACATAACTGTATGGAGGTGACAAGCATGCACCACTTTAAACGTTGAGATCGTTGGAAACGTCTTTATCGTTTTTTTACTTGACCCAGCAGCAAAACAGTATGTTACACTCCACCCACCCAACCTCCACTGTCAATTAAAAGACTAACAAGATTTTCCTCCTTTGAGAAAAGCAGCGCTACCTCGTCCATCCTTGATGCTGTTTTCATACCCGGTCTCCTCTCCTGCTGGCAGCAACATCCTCTACTGTCACGCTGTGTTCAGTTTCTCATGAACAGCAGCGACGATACTCTGTCTTCCGTAACGGTCACTGCAATGACCTAAACTTACAAGAAACCCAACAATAAAGGCCTTTATTTATTGATGATTAGATACATTACTGAGACTTGCAAGAAAAGCAAGAATCGCTGTTAAGTTGCAGTCACATTTACTGTCGTTCAGCAAATTTTCCCAGCAAAATCCAGCCGTTTCAATGCAATCTGGAAATTCTTATAGAGTGAAAGATTACAGATTTTGCTGTGGGTTCAAGTTGGTCATGCTAGTTAAAATAAATAAATACACTTATATAAAAAATTAATTTTGTATTATTTACACTACCAGTCAAAAGGTTTTGAACAGTAATATTTTTAATGTTTTTCAAGAAGTCTCATCTGCTCACCAAGCATTTATTTGATCCAAAGTACAGCAAAAACAGTAAAATTTTGAAATATTTTTACTATTTTTTTTTTACTACTATATTTTAATATGTAATTTATTCCTTTGATTTCAAGGCTGATTTTATTAGCATCATTATTCCAGTCACATGATCCTTCTGAAATCATTCTAATATTCTGATTAGCTGCTCAAAAAAACATTTATTATTATTACTATGTTGAAAACCTTTTTTTCCATGTTTCTTTGATGAATATAAAGTTCAGAATTTATCTAAAGTTCAGCATTTATCTAAAATAGAAATCCTTTGTAACATTATAAATGTCTTTATCATCACTTGATCAGTTTAAAGCATCCTTGCTAAATAAAAGTATTAATTTCTATAATTGATAATTATTTATAATAATTTATAATCTATAATCTGGTATAGTGCATAATGTTTCAAAAGCTTCAGATAAATGCTGATCTTTGGATATTTTTATTCATCAAATAATCCTGAAAAAAATTACTCAGCTGTTTTAGATATTGAAAATAATAATAATAAAATTCTTGAACAACAAATCAGGATATTAGAATGATTTCTGAAGGATCATGTCACACTGAAGACTGGAGTAATGATGCTGAAAATGTAGCTTTGATCACAGGAATAACTTAAATTTTAAAATATATTACAATAGAAAACAGTTATTGTAAATAGTACAAATATTTCAAAATGGTACTGTATTTTGGATCAAATAAATGCAGGCTTGGTGAGCAGAAGATCTCTTTAAAAACATTAAAAATCATACTGTTCAAAAACTTTTGACTGGTAATGTATATAATATTTATAAAAAATACATATCAATAAAAATAAATTAAATATTTATAAAAATGAATTGTTTAATGTTTGTAAAGTGTCAAGTGGATCTGTACAATTATACACCATAGGAATTGTGGAAGTGATGGAGTAAGGCGCAGTTATCTACTAAAAAGACCCCCCTGACATTAAAGGAAATCAATTTCAATTTTATGTTCAAATTGTACATCATGTTTGTCCAAGAAAAATAGTTTAGAGCAAGGCTTAAAAGATGTGTGTGTGCTTCTGATTCTACCTGAGATGTTAAGACGGCCACCCATACACACATACTCGTGCTTAAGAACTCGAAGCTGCAGATAATTCTGTTCCTATGGGACAGAATATTTTTGGTACCTGCTGAGACAGATAGAGAGAGACAAAGAGAGAGAGAAAAGGGAGGGTATACAGATGAGTATGTGGTTAATTTTAGCAAGTGGTGTGAAAAATGCAGCGGAACAGAGCGATCCTCCTCTTTTCACAGTGGCTCACCTCTGATTGGTGGAACTTTGCGCAGTGATCCCTTTTGGCCAATGAGCTGTATCGTCATGGGGGAATATGAGAGTAATAGACCCATCGGGGCCCTTCCTTAAATATACACACACTCAGAGAAAATATGATCCCCGCCCCATGTCGATTATTATTATTATATTAGTGTAGGAGAGTGGGTGGAATTTGGCAGTCACTTTCAGATAGCGTTTGAGCACTGCACCATAAATAATTCCTCTCTCAAACACACACACACACACACACACACACATACACACGCTCTGGGCTGCTGGTGTCGGTGCAGTGCGATGATGAATAGACCCAGTAATGTTATTTCTGGAGAAATTACGACACTGCCAGAACTCCCTTCATATCTGGTTTTAGCGCAGGTTTCGTTTGGTTAGTTTGTCTAGGTTTTTTGGGTTTAGTCCAGGAATATGGGAACATTTGAAAAGTGGGGGAGGCACGTTATAAAAAGGTAGCTTGGCTCGTGAAGTTCGAGCGGTAGTCTTACATGGAGGGGAAAAAAAAAACATTGGTAAAGAGCCACAATTCTTAGTAGGATTGCTGCTTACCGTTTGCGCATTGCCGTCACGAACATTTGGCAGAGACTTAAACTGAGTTTTCAAGTTGTTGTTTGCACTGCAGCCAAGACAAATGAAACTTCAAATTATATTAATTAAAATGTAAAATGTGTCTTAAATAATGAATGTATGTATGTATGTATGTATATATATAGACATGCAGGTTATAGAAAATAAAGATATGACAATTATATAAATTGTAAAATCATGATAATTATAATAATTCTTAGTCAAATGGTACTTTTTACAAAATGGTAATGGTAAATATGGTATAATGGTATTTTTTTTAAATGTATTGTTAAGATTAAAAAAAGGTAAATTTAATAATAAAAATAACAGTGTAACTATTTAAGAAGTGCGGGCTGTGCAAATAAAATATAAATTATAATACAAATTCCAAATATAATTATAAACATCTTTAATAAATATTTTTGTTTAAATAGTCAAAATATAGTGCATAAAATATAATTAGGTGTTTAAAACATAATGAAAAAATGGAAAATAAAAAATGTGAATTATTTTATAATTTATTAATTGTAACATATTTAATAGTTTAATACTTTAAAACATGCAATAAAGATCTAACAATTCTATAAATTGAAAAAATTCTCTATAATTATAATAATTCTTAATCAAATGTAATCGATAATAAATTAAAAATCATTGTGTTTAACAATGTAGTGTGAATAAAATTCAAAATATATATATATATATATATATATATATATATATATATATATATATATATATATATATATATATATATATTGTTATAACTTAGATATTTTCTAGAACCTGCTTGTCTTAAATAATTAAACTATTAAATATGTATAATTATATATTATGTAAATATATATATATATATATATATATATATATATATATATATATATATATATATATATATATATATATATATATATATATATTATATAAGTTATGTACTTATATATAATTGTACTTATAATTGTACATATTTGTTATAATTTTGTATGTACTTATAATTGTACTATAATACATATTTAATAGTTTAATTACTTAGGAAGTGCAGTATCAAAGCTAATTGTATCTATTATTAATAAATATTATTGTTTAAATATTACATATTAATTAAGTATAGTGCATGAAATATAATTAGGTATTTAAAAAAAAAACAGAAAAAATCAATTACTTAAGACATGCATTATAATAAAAAAAAAACAGGATTATAATAATTCTTAATAAAATATTACTGGTAAAAAAGTAGAAATACAATTCATGAAATATAATTGTTTATTTAAAAATAATTTGAAAAATAATTTAATAATGCAAAATTATAAAATAGTTTAATTATTTAAGAAGTGCGGTACATATCACAATAGTGAAAGCAGGGCTATTCACCTATTTTAGTCCTCTTACACTCATACACTTTGGGTTGTTTCAGTCCAACTTTGGGCCAAATATGGACTAACCCAACTGTTGGGTTAAATTTTTAACCAAAAGGTTGGGTTAGTCCATATTTGACTCAAAGTTGGGTTGAAGCAACCCAGCATTTTTAGAGTGTAGGAACAGTAGCTGCATTATAGTGATTTTAAGTCAAAAGAATAAAATGGAACAGATTTATATGACCATAAAGCCTGAAAGCATCCTTGCATTTTGACTACAGGTGTATGAAGCATGTGGGCCGTGTAACTTCCTATCGCAGCGAAGCGTGCGGCGTCAGATAACGGTTAAGAGCGGGTTTCCTTCCGAGGGAAATGATCCGAGCTCCACACGTGCAAACGCTTCACGCATACGCAGGATTCACAGCAAGCCGCTGTGTCGCGTCGCAGCCATGCTGCTGCTCACCAGCTGTCTCCATGGAGACCAAGATGGGCTCTGGTTGTCATGGAAACTGACAGCAGCATGCTGTGGGTTTTGCAACGTGTACGGCTCCTGAGAGCAGTATTTAACTCTGTACGTACAGTCAATATTTAAACTGACTCAGGACTTTAACTAAAATCTCATTCGTTATGTCGCTTCTTCGACCACATGGGAATATAAGCCCAAAACAAAAGAAGAGCATGTCACAGTTGTCACAAACCCAGCGGGAACATAATAGATATAAAGCCTGTTGCAGCAGCCATGGCTAGGGAGTAAATGCATGAGCATAGGCATCAAAGTTCGAATTCTGGTTGCATAGACAATTTCATTCACTTGTTCAAGCAAAAAAGACAAAAAAATTCTACCAAACTAAGGAACAGTGTGTTGCCTTGTGACATCATTTGTCCGTCAGAAATGACTTGTAAGTAGGGGGGTGTCTGACATGGCATCTGCTGACCGCAAATCCTGTTACCTTGGCTACAGACAGACTGGGCATAAAGGTAAGGTCACAGAGATCGGGAGGTTCTGTCCCCCGAGCGGCTCGCTGTAATTTGATTGGCTCGTGGCCCCGTTTGTGCACCCATCACAGAAAATTGAATTATCGTGACTGTCATCCAGAGAGCCGCACAGCTCACCTCTCCTGTCTCCATCCTTCTATCTCTCCACTCCTCCTCTCATTTACTCCTCATTTTTGCCTCTCTGCTCCTTCCTTCATTCTTTTCATGTCTTCTCTCGACTGTTTTGTTATTCTGTATCGTTTTTTCTCACTTAAAAGAAAGAGGTGGGTTGCAACTGTCTTAAACGACTTTATAGCTGTCCCTGAATGCAGATGAGAGTTAAAAGAATCACTAACGATTATTTCGGTAATCGAATAATCGATTGCTTATTCTGACGATTAATCGAGCGATTTGAACATTATGTGCATTATGCATTATAACAAATGACTGCAGAGTGCACCAACGGCCTGACGATTGCGGATGAGAGTTAAAAGCAACACTAACAATTATTTCGGTAATCGAATAATCGGTTGCTTATTCTGACAATTACTCGAGTCATTTGAACTCATTATGCATTATAACAAATGACTGCAAAGGGCACCAATGGCCTGATGATTGTTTTTACACTTTACTGCATGATCTAATCCTTGTTTAATATTGACTAATCAACATTTAATTCAAATGCCCTCTTATTTATATTTGCCCAGTACTTTACGACAATTGTGAAAATGTGTAAACTGAGAGTATAGTTTTAAGCTTTTATTTTGAAATTGTGATGAACAGTTAGCATGTTTAAAAAGAGATTGATCTGTTCTTCTGTGTTTGCGTAGGTTTATAAGTGATATACCTTACAAATCTGATTAAATGGCGCATGTTGCGTTCCCAGAACGTTATAATAAACCCAAACTCACTGCAATGCAGAGATGTGTTTGAGATGCTCCACACATATAAATTGAATTGAATCAAGGAATCGTGAAATTTTGAGCAAGTACATCTCTATTAGTTCATGTGCATTCATGCTCTTGTTTTATTCATAACATGGCAGTTATGCACAAAAGAAATAGGTTATATAAAACTAGAAGTTTTAATGTATGGAAGCCCATTTCCGCCACTAAATAAAAATACGTTTTTTTTCGACTTTTTTTCTCAGAATTGCATGATAAACTCACAGTTGCCAGAAATAAAGTCAAAATTCTCACAAATGTGTTTATATCTCACAGTTCTGACTTTCTCCCTCACAATTCTTACTTTTTTCTTAGAATTGCGAGATATAAACTCAAAACAATTGCCAGTTATAAAGTACAATTTTGAGGGGAAAAACACTGTTCTCAGAATTGCATTTATATCTCACAATTCTGACTTTATTTCTTAGATTTGCAACTTTATTTTCAGAATTGTGAGTTCATATCTCGCAATTCTGACTTTATTTCTTAGAATTCCGACTTTATTTCTCAGAATTGTGAGTTCATTTTTCATAATTGTGAGGATATGTCTCACAATTCTGACTTTAAAACTCGCAATTGCAAGTTTCTGTCTCACAGTTTTGACTTTTTGTCAGAATTCCAACTTTATTTTCATTTTCACTTTATTTGTGATTTAATTTCTCAGAATTGTGAGTTTATATCTCGCAATTCTGACTTTATATCTCGCAATCATTTCTTAGAATTGCGAGTTTATATTCCACAATTCTGACTTAATAACTCGTCAAAATGTCAGAATTGTGAGATAAAATGTTGCAATTACCTTTTTTTATTTCTTATTCAGCTGCAGAAATGGACTTCCATAGTAATGCTTAAGCATCCAGAGGCACAAAAAAGTTTCTTATGTGTATGCGAAAGACTGTATTTGAAATATTATTATTATTATTATTATTATTATTATTATTATTATTTTAGGGACTCGATATGTTGTCACTTGGAGAAAATCAATGAACTAATGACTACTATATACCAAATATAAAGCTGAAAATAATGCTGTATGATTTATTTGTTAAAAATGGTCTGAAAATCTGCTGAGAGGTTTGGAAATTTAAGTCCGGAATTTTTAAATGGAAAATGTATAGGAAGCCTGATTATATACTCACCTTTACGCTTCACTTTTATCCTTTATGTTACTTTTTTTTCAGTGGTACACAAAAGAGGTGTTTCAATAATCTTTGTACAGCTTTTTTTCTTATGGGAGAAAAATGTATGTTACAGTTGTTCTGCGTTCACTTTCAAAACTTTTGCATTTTATTAAGATCACAAGGGTTTCTCAGGGGAACGCAAAAGTTTTGCTAAGCTAACGCAAAGTTTCTATAATATATAACATTTTTTTCTTACATTTCATATTTTTTCATGACCATGTTCCCTTAGGGCTCTATATGAATGAAATTTCAGGATGAAGGACTATCTGTGGTTATGGTGCAATGTAGTACAAAAGTAATATAGAATACTTTTAGAAAATTTGTATGACATTTCTTTACTTTTTGAGCCTAAACATGGTCACTTTGAACTGTACAGAAAAAAATGCTTCTTCAAGATTCATCAAAAATCTCCTTTTGTGCTCCACTGCTAAAAAAATCAGCATACAGGTTCAAAGCAACAAGTCTAAAGTACATAATGATTGATTTTTTTTTAAATCCTTTAGTTTATTTTGAAGTTGTACCATGTATATATTTGTTCAGTTATTATTTTATGCGTGTCCGAGACAGGACTGTGAGAGAGTCAGCGGGTTTTGGATCAGAGGCAGAACCTGAGAGCGCAGGATGCACTGCGCCAGATGCCTCTGAGTGTGTGTGTGTCTGTCTCTGTGCCAGCTGGTTCAAAGGAAAACTAACACGTCTCGCCTTCTAAGAGTCTTAATAATACATTCTCACTCACACGGATATCTTACGCTACTCCAGGCTTAAATTGACCTTTTTAAATGTGCTATTGCCGCAATTATGGGCATGAGTGAGTAGCCCTGTAAATCGCTCTCTCGCTCTCTCTTCGTCTTTCAGAGAGCAAACGGTCAGTCTCGCTGAAGGATATGCAGCGTAAACTCATAATTATGATGTATAAGTAGCATAAAGCACACCATCACACAAACTCAAACACACAAATCTTTATCTTTATTGTCCTTACAAGGAGAGATTAGATATGGGACTATTAGGATATGACATGCGTGTTATTGTCCCCTGATGAACTGATACAGATGTGTTCAGCATATATAAAGCAGCTGGTGCTGAGAAAAGAATTGGAGAGAATAATGGACCCCTGTAGTAAGTGATACTTTGTGTTAAATGGGTCTTTTTATAATTATTTTTTTCCCCAGAGGTCCACATAATGCTAATCAATTTTTATGCACTAAAAAGCACCCATCATTTTTTTTCACCCTCTGACACTTTTTTTTTTTAACTGGCTGATGTGGCTTAGAAACTCATACAGTTCTTTTTGCATGTGAAATAAGCAAGTGATTTCCTGGAAAGTTGTTTTTTGTAGCTTAGAAAGGGACTGAGATGTAATGGGTAGTTTTGAATTCTGAACGTTTTAATAGTTAATGTAATTCTAAAAGATAAAATGATGATTTTTCATGAGCGCAGCACAAAAACTAAAGGTTTCTAACAGAGCATCCTCTCAGGTTTTGTTGTTTGAATGAATCCGGGCTGACGACCCAAAGCTCTTGGTCCGAAACTTGTGTGGCGTAGACCCATGAACTATTCAGAACAGGTTGACAATCCCTGCAGCTAGTTTATTTTGTAAAAGTGACTGTTGACAGACTGAGCCATGGGAATATTTCCGTCTCTCTCAGTGAGCGAAGCTGAAGGTCTTATTTTGTTCTGTAAACCCAAATGGCTCTCAGGGGACTAGACAGTCTCAGAGCAGCTCCCACGACCTCTGACCTCCTGCATCCACACACACAGCAAATCAGGAGAAAAGGGGTGACGCCAAGCAGGACTGTACGTTAGACTGCTGACGTTGTTGGAGAATTGTTTCATGTGAGACGCTACGTGTTTTCCAATCACATTGTAAAACACAGACGGAATATGAGGACAGGACATCAAAATGAATTCATAATTAAATCTAATACAACAGATTCATCTGTCTGTTTCAATGTAATTGTTAGATGTTGTGTGTGTATGTGTGCGTATCAATTTGGGAGTGTGTGTTTAGTGGATTGCTGTGGTGTTGATTGCGCTGATGACCGAGGGCTCTTGTCAGTAATTGAGCTTAATTAATTTAAGAGCCTCGGATTGATTCCAGATCTCAGAGTTTAGTCTACAGTAAAGTAGGTGATAACAGCATCATTTAACCCTGTTTTTAAAGCAGCTGGTTTTATAATGTTTCCACAAACAGAACACCGTTCTGTGCCTGTGAAATGGGTAATTCACCCCAAAATCAAAATCTGTCATGATTTACACACCCTCATGTTGTTATGCGTTTTAAATCTATTAAATATTACAGCTGGTAATATAAATTGTGAAATTTGTACATGACACATTTACTGGACCAGACACAGTCCTTAACTAGCTGTGCAAAATACTGATATGATGGCCACAGTTACTAAAGGAGCTTACAGGTGGCAATGGATAGAAGCGTAGGTTTAAACCAAACGCCGTACCATCGATTTCCCCCACAAGGAGTGTAAACACCCCTGGATATCGAGTGAAATTCACACTGAAAAACTCCTTCGGTGACAAGCGTCAGCATGTTTGCATTAGCTGTGGTCTACTAAAAGCCTCAAAGGGATCAGGCTTAAGTGGAGAGAACAAAGACGAGGGTCTTTAGGAAATTGTATTCATCCACAGGCATCTTCCCATTCTTTTCTCCTCTTCTTATCACTAGGAAAGCAGTGAAGACTTACATCGCTTCTCTTGTTGCCCTTCGACTGAAAATTCTGCACAATGTGGCATCGTATCAATATTTATTTTCCGAGTTGTGTTGCAGAAAAAATAGCAACAGGTAGCGCCAGTAGCGCCAGTAGCTCATCGAGTGCAACCATTTAACATCATCAAAATAATGATTCCCCCCATAGTCCAAAATATGTATAAATTGATGTGGATTTTTAAATAACATAAATCTTTAATGGGTTTTCTACTACATATTTCAGTAAAAGACATTATTTACGTTATATTAAACTATACAAGTCTTAATCCCCAGGGTACCCTTTAAGAATGTGATATTTTTATTCCAGAAATGTCAGCAACATCTGGCTTCATGTACCAGTATTTAAGAAACCACTGAATTATGCAGTTTTTGAGTGCACTTCTGCAGTAAATTCTGTACCATCTACATACATTCAAGTACTAAATTGACTAGTTACTTAAAAATAAGGCTTATCACAGTGTTCATTTCAATATCCTCTTCAAAAAAGGAAATTGGCAGCAGATTTTCTGTATCTGTAATAAAACCCTCGGCTACAATGACATTATGGTAATTTCCAAGCTAATGTTCTCCCGTCTGTGTAAATCAACTATTTTGACTTTTATCTTAAGATACAGTATGTCTCCAGGACTGGCTGAAAATGAGACTTTTTATGACTTTCTATTGAATGTGTAATGGTCTGAATGTCTTATTTTTGTATTACTATAGCTACAGTTGAAGTCCAAAGTTTACATAAACCTTGCAGAATCTGCAGAACGTTAATTATTTTACCAAAATAAGAGGGATCATACAAAATGCATGTTTTTTTTTTTTTTATTTAGTACTGACCTGAATAAAATATTTCACATAAAAGAAGTTTACATATACTCCACAAGAGAAAATAATACTTAAATTTATAAAAATGACCCTTTTCAAAAGTTTACATACACTTGATTTTTAATACTGTGTTGAGTGATCCACAGCTGTTTGTTTAGTGATAGTTGTTCATTAGTCATTTATTTGTCCTGAACAGTTACAGTTAAGAGCCAGAGGGTGAAAACTTTTTGAATTTTAAGATCAGGGTAAATGTAATGTATTTTGTCTTCTGGGAAACATGTAAGTATCTTTTGTAGCTTCTGAAGGGCAGTACTAAATGTTAAAAAAAAAGTATATATATGATAATTTAGGCAAAATAAGAAAAATATACATATCTGAAAATGTGAAATATCTTATTCACATTTTCTTATTCAGATTCTGCAAGGTGTATGTAAACTTTTGACTTCAACTGTACTTGGTCTGTTTAGTGATTTAATTGCCACTAGATTATCATATATTTTAACTGTTTTAATTTGAAGGTTTTTTTTCAGCAAGTGTTGAAATCCAATTGAATTAATCGTGTAATTGATTTACTGCATTTTATAAATCAATCGACAGCTAGTTGAAACAAATCAGGTCTGAAATCCCTTTACCGAGAGTCGTGTGGAGATGAATGTCTGTGTTTTGATCCTCACAGGAAAGTTGGGACACAGTCAGCAAAGACTTTGAAATTCATCTGGCATTTACAGACGCAGCATTTCTGCTCTATAATCCACTCGAACACAGTGTCTCTGGTGCACCGACATTCTGTGTGTTTGTGCGTGTGTGATGTCTGTTTTTTTCTGATAGGCCTGATCTGTAATAAAATGTCACCCAGACAAATGGCTCAGTACATTTTCTGATGTTGGTTCAGAGCTTCAAGCGGCTTTATGCTTAAAGATATTACGGCTGATGCAATTAGAGAACTAATATCCTCTTTGTCTCTGTTTTGTCTGTCTAGGAACGGGTGGAGTATCTCTTTCTGATCATTTTTACGGTTGAAGCATTTCTGAAAGTTATTGCATACGGGCTGCTGTGTCACCCGAATGCGTACCTGCGGAATGGCTGGAACTTGTTGGATTTCATCATCGTGGTGGTAGGGTGAGTACAAGCTCCCGGTGTAACCTCCAGTAACCCCTGAGCCATTCGTGAGTGAGTCTCACATCTTACTTAAATGGTGTAGTTAAAATATGTTTTAATGTGAAATGTAAAATGATAATGAGTCACTAACGTCCTCTTTCTATCTCTCTTTCAGGCTCTTCAGTGCAATATTAGAGCAGGCCACTAAAGGAGATGGGGGAACTTCAATGGGAGGCAAGGCTGCAGGGTTTGATGTAAAAGCCCTGCGAGCCTTTAGAGTGTTGAGACCTCTGAGACTCGTATCTGGAGTACCTAGTGAGTACACATACACATTCATACACACTGATGACTGTTGAGTAAGTCGTCCATGAGTCAGGACTGAGAAACAGAGAGAGCATGAATTTAAATACATTTCATTTCCTTCCTGTAGGAGGATCTGAAACGATTTGAGAATCAGTAATCACAACCCAGAAATTTAGAAGTTGAAACTCTATTAAGCCATTGTTATCAGCATGTGTAGGCACAGCTTTTTATTATTGTGTAGGCAAATCCATTTTCTTTCTGATTGCCAATTTTGTCCAGAATGCGACCGTTCATTAGTTGTTATTATATGTCTCTCTGGAATACTTGATTCTGATTATGCAGTCAGTTTAGTCTGCAGTCAAATATTTTTCCAGCACCTAAGTATAATGACTTTTAAACTGTAAACTGTAATTGACCATTTGTTTTAAGCTGTTTTGCCTTTACAATGGCTTCACGACTGTACATTAATGATAATATACAGAATATATACAGTGTTTGTTAGATCCCTTTTCTGTGTGGTTGCAGGTTTACAGGTGGTGCTGAACTCCATCATTAAAGCCATGGTTCCCCTCCTGCACATCGCTCTGCTCGTTCTGTTCGTCATCATCATTTATGCCATCATCGGCCTCGAGCTTTTCATGGGCAAGATGCACAGGACCTGTTTTTTCTTCAAAGACGGACACAAAGGTCAGGACTTTATCTTCATTATTTGTTCCTTCCTGGCCTCTGGTATTTACCCAGATCAACTGACAAAATCCTTTTTTTTTTCAGGTCCTATATCTGAAGAGAAGCCGGCCCCCTGCGCCCCAAGCTCCGCCCATGGACGACACTGCTCTCCGGCCAACATAACGCAGTGCATGATGGGATGGGAAGGCCCAAATGATGGAATCACGAACTTTGATAACTTTGCATTTGCCATGCTGACTGTGTTTCAATGCATCACGATGGAGGGCTGGACTGACGTCCTGTACTGGGTGAGTCTGCACCAATAACGGCACACCACACTGTATGACTTTACTGAGAAATTACACATGAATGAGATAGGGTTAGGAATATCTCCCAGTGTCTTTAGTTAAAAAGAGAAACCCTAATGGAATTTCTTTCCTAATTTGGAGCAAATCCTAGGGGGATCCGAATGTAACCTCAATGGAAATTTTCTTATAGGTTTCAAAGATAATTTAAGGTGATTTTGCTAGCTTACAATGTGATTTCCATTAGTGTGGATGGAGATTAATATCCAACAGAACTGCAAAAATCAAATAAGAATAAAATAAAAAGTTAGAAAAAATTCTTAGTTCCATATTAGAATGGAAATTCCATTAGGAATCTAGTGCTTTCACAATTGTATTAATTTATTATATATATATATATATATATATATATATGTATATATATGTATATATAAATAAGTGAATAAAATGTACATCCTTTTTTTTATACTTTGCAAACTTAAACCTTTGGATTTTTGTGATATGTTTTACATTGAAAATATTCTGCTGATTCTTCACTGCGGTAATGTTTGGAATTTGCAGAACGTACTTGAAAAACATCAGTAAAAAGGTGTTGAAAACTACAAACCAATATTTTGCATTGCTTGACATAATTTTCTAGCAAACGTTTATGAATTTATAATGTTACATTATAGATTTAATTTTAGATGTGTAATTTTAATAATTTTATTAATTGAAAATTTTGAAAATACAACATAGTATATAAGAAATATAAATATTTCTAGCAAATATAAAATTGCTGAATGAGCAGTATCACACAAGTAGCAGTGAGATATGGCTGTATATCAGCACGGCTGTGATTTGGATGTAGAAAATCACAGTGTGCCAATATACAGCCATATTGCACAGCTACTAGTGTTATATTGTGTTTATGCAACAGTTCGACATCTGTGTATAACTACTTAAGAAACAACAACGGAGTGTCTTTTAAAATCCTCTTTTGTGCAAACTACTTCCTTCTGCCACAGATTTAAATCTTAAGTTAACAGTTTAACAGCTGAGCCCAAGCCTCCGTTATTAATTCGAAAATGTCACTTTAGAGCTAGTAATGAAGGAACGTTGAGTTGCTTCATTGAAAGCTTATTGTATTACTGTATTAAAAGCTCAATGTTGAGTAGAGTATTATGATAGAGCGAAGGAATGAGCAAGTGTGATTACCTGCATCTGATACAGCATTCATTCTTCAGCTCAATCTCATATTCACAATAAAACATTAGTTTGAATGTCCGCTGAGGAAAGCGATATCTTTGTCGTACTATCCTTTCATCTTTTGAGTGTGATTTCTACACACACGTTCCATTTCCCAATACTAAATACTATTATTAAATACTTCTATTATTTATGTAAAACAGTATTTATTGAATAATTATATTTAATAAACAACAACAGCTGTCATAAAAGTTCCTAGGCAATTCAGTCAAAAGTACAAAGGCAGTTCTTAATTTACATATGAGATTTTGTCCTCAGCCAAAACTATTTGCTCTGGAACAAATAATATATTAATGAGACCATTAGCCCGTTAGATTTACCCAAAACAAATTATATTTCATGTTTAACCACTATAGTGACATCAGAATCAGAGGCAAATTGAAAAGATCTGGCCTCATGAGCAGCCTCAAGAGCACTAAACGGCCACTGACACCCTGGAGTTTACATCTTCCAAAACATTGAAAACACTTTTGATTAAAAAAAAAAAGTCTAAACAAGTACATTCTCGCATAAGAACTCGCATAAGAACCTCTTAAAATTACACAAAAACAGCGTTATCAATAAAATTATGGTGGATTTGGGCATTCGAAATGACACTTGGTGTAAAAAATACTGGAAGCGGAGTGATAGAAACCTTGAAACAGTTGGAGTTCCGCTATCACTAGAATATCGCACTCCTCTCAGCCAATCAGATTAAGGACCAGAAAGAACTGTTGTATAAAAATAAATATTGAACATTCCAATATGGTGGGACCATTGAAAACCAGAACTATTGGCCTGACTCGCTAACCGAAAAAATCCTGTTGAGCTCTGCGTGTGTGATCACTGCTGCTCTCTAAAGCCCATCTTTACTGTATCTTCTGCGCTCTTCCAGATACTTAAAGTGATTGACGGTTTTCCTGATGACATCTTTTAATGCAGTCAAACAGACTCAGCTGAACGTCTCTCTCTCTCTCTATCTCTCCCTGTCTTTCTCTCTGTTGAAAATGCTCTATGCTTCATGGGTTTTCTTGATGTTCTGGGTTTCTGAGGGACAAGCATGTGCTGTTCACTGCACTCGTTTCTGCTGACTGTCTTCCTCTCCGCTCCGCTTTTTTCTCTCTTTCTTCTAACTGTCCCCTCCTCATCTCAGATGCAGGATGCCATGGGTTATGAGCTTCCGTGGGTCTATTTTGTCAGTCTGGTCATCTTTGGATCCTTTTTCGTTCTAAATCTGGTTCTGGGTGTGTTGAGCGGGTAAGCATTGTGTTCTGAATGTGCGTGTGACTGTGTGTGTGTGTGTGTGTGTGTGGTTTCTTTGGACAAGCTCTGACTGAACACATTTTCTTTCTCTAAGCACTGGGATTGAGCGAGCCAGAGAGGGGTTATGTAGAACTGCCCATGTCCAGCAGACACATACTAATCGTTCATTCATCCCTCTTCAACTGTACCCCTCCATCCATCCATCCACCCCTCTCTCCCCCCATACTCCATCCTTCCCTCCATTCCCAGGTGAATGATGCTGTAGGGAATTCCTGGCCATGGCTTTATTTTGTCATTTTAATCATCATTGGCTCCTTTTTTGTTCTTAATTTGGTTCTGGGGGTTTTAAGCGGGTAAGGGTCACTCTATCATTCTCTCTCCGTCGTCTTTATTTCTAACTCAGTTTTTATCCTTTGGAGAGAGTGTGTGTGAGAGAGCTGTGTTATCTTCCTTTGTCTTTTTTGTGTTTAAACAATGGTCAAAGGTGTTTTGTTTCCCTTTTTCCCTAAAATACACATTCATGGTCTTGTTGTGAGTGAATATCTTGTTCTCTTTATTGCAAGAACTACACCACTGTACAAAAGTTTGGGGTCAGTAAGATTTTAAACTTTAATACATAATACATTTTTTAAATATATATGCATACATAATTATTACAATCTTTAACAATATTTCCATTTCCTGTATTTTTGAAAAAAGTCACTAAATGAGTTAACATTCATGAATCATACCGACCTCAAACTTTTGAACAGTTGTTTAGTGTATGTGTCCTTACAGAAGTATTTTTAATATTTAATTGCACTTAAAATGTTTCTGAATTTATCATTTTTTTCTAATTGTTAAACAGAAATTCATTCTGTTTATTTGATGGAATAGATATTTAGAGGCAGTCTCTCTTTCCATTTCTCAGAGAGTTCTCTAAAGAGCGAGAAAAGGCCAAAGCTCGCGGCGATTTCCAGAAGCTCCGTGAGAAGCAGCAGCTGGAGGAGGATCTAAAGGGCTACCTGGACTGGATCACGCAGGCGGAGGATATCGACCCTGAGAACGACGACGAGGGACTGGACGACGACAAGCCTAGAAATCGTAAGTACAAAACAGAGACGCACCAGGGTGGAGCAAATTGATCTGCTCTAAGTTTGTAATCCGATACTTTTTGCAAAAGCTTTATCCATGCAGATTTAATATATTGATTTTAAATGCAAATGAGGACATTGAAATGTTACCTTTTAGGTTAAAATAATTCCAGATCTATAAATCTTCAAGCATGATCAAGGCCTGATATCCTACAGCTTGTCTGATACGTAGTCTCTACATATGCAGTTTTAGGTAATATTCACTGAAATCACAAATTTGTCTATTAGCTAGGTTTATATGTCCAGATATGATTTTTATTGTCATTACAGAAACTGTCTATTTTCAGTTTGATTAAAATGAACAGCAGCTTGCATTAAATATTGATTGTGAGATAACATGCCAACATGCTTGCTTGTTTTGTCAGATTTCTAGAGGCAAAACATTTTGGAGAAAGTTTGTCTTGCTTGCTGAGACAGATGTAAATATGACCCTGGACCACAAAACCAGTCATAAGGGATATACATCAATAAATAAGCTTTCTATTGATGTATGGTTTGTTAGGATAGGACAATAACCGAGTTACAACTATTTGAAAATCTAGAATCTGAGGGTGCAAAAATATCAAAATATTGAGAAAATCGCCTTTGAAGTTGTCCAAATGAATTTCGTAGCAATGCATGTTACTAATTAAAAATTACATTTTTATATATTTACTGTAAGAAATGTACAAAATATCTTCATGGAACATGATCTTAATATTCAAATTTATTTTTGGCATAAAAGAAAAATCGATAATTTTGATCCATACAATGTATTTCTGGCTATTGCCACAAATATACCAGAGCTACTTAAGACTGGTTTTGTGGTCCAGGATCACAAATTATTTGATCATATTACTGTACACACAATATTTAGATAAGATATTGCAGATGACAGAAACTCGCCACAAACTGAAACTTGAAAGGATAGATGAATGTGTTTGAGTTTATATTTGGGCAGGTTTTGCTATCCATATTAGGAATGAAATTTTTGTAAAGAAGCATGCAGAAGCAGACCAAACGTCCTTGTGGGAGACTTTTGTCTCCATAAGGCCAAAAGGTTCACAAAACGTCTAGACAGTAATCTACAGCACATATAAAAAGATATTTAAAAACGCCAGTTTTAGGATTAGGGTTGTATAATTTGTTTATGTTAAGAATAATAGATGTGAATGGGAATTCCCTGCAGGGATCTACATATGTATATATAGACGCGTGTGTGTGTACTTGGACTTATTTTTGACTGTGGTATTTCAGAGTCTGAGATTGTGTATTGTCAGTACGGCCCCTAACTGAGATCAGATGGGAAAATGCTTTCACACACATGCAGTATATACAGATATACTGTAATCCACATACTGATGCACATCTAGTGGCACAAAATAGAACTGCACCTCAGTTAATTCAAAGGATTAGTTCACTCCAGAAATATGTCTTAATTTTCTGAGGAAGGTTTAATGGTTTCTGAGGAAAACATTCCAGGATTTTTCTGCATAGATGTAGAATTTCACTGGCGATCAATGGATGATGTCCAAACAGCAATTTCATTGCAGCTTTACACAAGTCTTATCTACCCAAATGATTGGTCATTTTGTAAAAAGAATTACATTTATATACTTTTAACCACAAATGCTCATCTTGCACTAGCTCTGTGTCCAGGACTTGATGTTGGAAAGGTCACGCGTGATGTAGGCCGAAGTACCAACCCAGTGTTTACAAAGCAAACATGCAAAGTCAAATGCCCTTTACAAAAAAAGGTAAACAACGACGCTGGATGATTTGAAGTTGGAGGAGAAAATGAGATGGTGTTTTTCATCCTACCCTACTTTTTCAAACCGAAGTACACAGTTGTAGAACTAACCATGCGTGACCTTTCCAACGTGGCTATGTAATGTGTGAAGTTGTAGATGCGCATCGATGAGCATTTCTAGTGGAAATGTATATAAATGGTAATTTTATATAGAAAATGATGGATCTTTTCACTACATATGACCCTTATTTCTTGGCTGTGATCTTGTAGGCTGCATTGAAACAGCAGTTTGGACCTTCAACCCCCCCTGGAAGGTTTTCCTCAAAAACCTTCATTACTTTTAAAATGAAGAAAGAATGAACATCTTGGGTGACACATTTTCAGGAATTTTAATTCAGGAGTGAACTAATCCTTTAACAGATTATTTGTGTATTAACAGTGATGTTTTATGTTAAGTGTTTTGTGTCAAGTGTCTTAAGTTGTTTGTGACCGCCATACTTGGTGATAAATGTTCAGGACAGAGAGGGCTAGTGGCGTCTCTCTCTCTCTCTCTCTTTCTGTCTGTCTGTGAGTGTGTCTGTCTTTGACTGTTTGAGTCTCGCTCTGTTGTTTTCAGGGAAGACTCATCGTTTACAGTACATCCGTGGAGCGGTGAAGAAAAAAGCAGCTCTGCTTCGTAAGGCGTGTGCGTTTCCATAGCAATCACAGTTTACTTTGGCGTCTGCATGGCAAAAGTGCAACAAGCCCCCCAGACCTTTATACAGACCCCCAACCCAGGTCAATCTGGGTATGGAGGGTGATGGGGTTTCCCTGCTCAGTTATCCGTACTTTAGATTTATGAATGATGGCATGAAAATCAGAGTTTAAAAATGAAGTCTTATTGTTTTTTTTGGAAGTAGATTTTTTTTGTCTGTTTAAAATATCTGGACTTAGCATGTGGTTTGTTTTTTCTCCAGGTATTTTAATCAGAATCAGGTGCTTTGTAGTAGATTTTAGTCATACATCAGGCTCCTTTTCCAATGTGATCTGCATGTGATGCCTAGATAGAAACAGTTCTGCTGTGCACACCACGGTTCAGATGGTTCTGACTCTGAGGTTGTGATTTCTCTTTGACAGCCATGGTGAGAGGTTAATAGAGATAGATTGCAGAGTATTGTGTGTATATTTTTCTCCTGACTTCTTGCTTCTGTGTCTGTTTAGAGTGGTTACGTTATGTTTTTTTATCTGAAATATCTTCTAAGAAAGAGGGAGAAATTACAGGATTCATTTTCATTTTTAACACATCAATTTTCACAATGCATCATCAGCATACTGATGATGTAATGCCACTGTTCGACATCTGTAATCCCGTCTCGGAATATCCGATCAAACATAATCCCATAATCTCATTTCCAAGGGTGGTGTAGTCTGGATGATAATGTGTTTTTTTAATTAAGAAATAGAATTAAAGATCAGAGCCAATGAAAATGCAGCATGGAATTTAGAGGCCCCGCTTGACCCCGCCCCCGTGCATGTTAATGAGATGGAATTGTAAACCTGCATGCTGATTGGTAGATTAGCATTATTTTACATGATGTATTTGGGTAAGTTTGTCTAACTTTGGTTTTGTTTTGAAATCTAAACTAACCCATCCAAATCATTACTTTTTTTTTATAATGCTGTTGGTTTGAGGTCTAGTTTAATCAAGATTGATTTACATCCATGACACATAGTATTTGTGTGTGTTGATCAAATGTGGCATTTGATTCTCTATTTTTGACTCTTTTTTTGGAGCAGACATTCTCACATATGGTCCATATTAAACATTAAAGGTCATGGATGTGGATGAAATGCTTGGCTGTCATCAAGACTGTTGAGTCTATTCTTAACTTTATTTACATTTATTATTTATTCTTTTCCTTTCTACCTGTTTAACAGGTCTAATTTAGCATGTTTTATATTGTAATTTTATTGAAGTTTTGTTCTGAATTTGTGATTTAGTTTTTTTTATTATTATTTGCATGTAGTGACAAGCAGCTTTGTGTTTATGCAAAAAGAATCTAGTCTGTTTCTTAGTGAAACAGGACTTGTCACAAACATTGTGAACAAACACTGTGATTCGCTTCCTAATGTATTGTTTTTGGTGGCTTGCTGTGAGGAATATTTTATATACACTACCAGTCAAAGTTTTTGAACATTAAGATTTTTAAAGTTTTTTGAAGAAGTCTCGTCTGCTCAGCAAACCTGCATTTATTTGATCGAAACTACAGCAAAAACAGTACAATTTTGAAATACTTATACTATTTAAAATAACTGTTTGCTATTTGAATATATTTTAAAATGTAATTTTTTCCTTTGATTTCAAGCTGAATTTTTAGCATCATTACTCCAGTCACATGATCTTTCAAAAATCATTAATATTCTGATTTGCTGCTCAAAAACATTTATAATTATTTTGAAAACAGCCAGAATTGTTTCAGGAAAAAAATAGTTGAACAGTAGAATTTTTTCAGGTTTCATTGATGAATAGAAAGTTCAGAAAAACAGCATTTATCTGAAATAGAAATCTTTTGTAACATTGTCTTCATCATCACTTTTAATCGATTTAAAGCATCCTTGCTAAATAAAAGTATTAATTTCTATTTAAAAATGTATTCAACTGTTTTAAATATTGATAATAATAGTAATAAAAAATGTTTCTTGAGCAGTAAATCAGCATATAAGAATGATTTCTAAAGGATCATGTGACACTGAAGACTGGAGTAATGATGCTGAAAATGTAGCTTTTAAATCCCCGGAATAAATTAAATTTTAAAATATATCGAATATAGTAAATATATTTAACATTATAACTGCTTTTGCTGTATTTTGGATCAAATAAATGCAATCTTACTGTTCAAAAACTTTTGACTGGTAGTGTATATGTCCTAGATAAGTTCAAAAGGTCATGGCAGATGTTTTTTAGTAAACCGTTTGTCTTTGAATCAGTCAGAGACAAACAGATTGTTGTTCTTACGGTTAGGCTTTTTGTATTATGTTAAAACTCCATTTTATTTACTTGCCAAGGCCAGTTTTTACTCGCATTTGTCAACTGGTAAGTGTTCATTTTGAACCCTGGTTATCTCTTCTGTCAGTGTGTCAGTGTAAAAGCTTAAGTGAGGGTTCCTTAGGGTTGAAAGTCAGCTGCGCGTGTGTGTGTTTGAGTGAGTGTGTGAAACCAGCCTTTGATGAGCAATGAGTATCATCTTTTACTGGTAATTCATCTCTCTCTCTCTCTTTCCCTCTCTCTCATGTAGTGAGTATGCCGGCCAGTGAAAATGAGTCAGTGAACACTGATAATGCTCCAGCTGGAGACATGGAGGGAGAGACCTGCTGTACTCGCATGGCGTAAGTCCCCGCAGCATCCCGTTCCTCCTCTTTTCTCCTCCTCCTTCTGTTCTCCCTCCTGATCTTCTCTCCTCCTTTCCTCTAATTCAGTTATTAATGAATTTTTATTTCCCTCCATGTTTAATTCTCTTCAGACTTATGCTTTTCAGTATTCAGAGATATCAGTTGTAAAGCTGAGAGCTAGTTTTAAATGGTTTAATGTCATAAACTGGTAGGCGAGGTCAGCAGGGCCAAGTGGGCGGCTCCTGGCACTCCCGTGATCTTCAGTGTCGTTTTTTTCCTCTGTGCATCTGTTGCTGTCGTCTGTTTTCCAGCTGATCTGCCCTGTTAGTGATCAGTGTTTTATGTCACAAACACAGACAGGAACATTCATGCAATACACAGACATATCAGTGATTATATATAAACATTCCCACAGATATTGAAAATCTGTGAACGGTTAAATCCCGTTTTATTTTCTCATAAATATGAATGCATACCATAAGTTGGAATGGAATGTAACAAAAATGTATTACTGTAAATGATGAGTCTTTTGTCAAAGCAAAGCAATGCAACACTCAGTGTGATGTTTCTATCTATCTATCTATCTATCTATCTATCTATCTATCTATCTATCTATTTATCTATCTATCTCTCTATTTATCTCTCTATCTGTCTATCTATCTATCTATCTATCTTTATACGTGGGTGGCTCTCAGTTGCTCCTGCTCATCGTCATTTGTACCACATGTGGGCGCTCTAAAATAATGATGATGTATGAACAGGCCCACCTGACTGCCCTCCCAGTTCTGCTGTCTCTGTGGAAACACTGTCCTTCATGATGTCGTGTCTGTTCTGTATGTATAATACATTCTGTTTTCCATTCCAGAAATAGGATCTCCAAATCCAAATTCAGGTTAGTACATTACACACCGTCTGAAGGCGAAGCTGCCTTCCTTTCTGCTCTTCATATATATGTGTTTGTGTGTGTTTGTGTGTGTTGGTTGTGTTTCGATGCCAGTGTTGTGTTTTGATCATCACGGTTGCCCTCTAATCAGTGGCTGAACATCCATTAACAAGTTCAGACTGCCAGTGTAATCCAGGTTAGATTTGTTTGCCAAAGAATTGAGAGCAGCAGCATTTCCAATCACTGCCAGTGCAAACACACATAGTTGTTACGTTTCCAAAAACTGCATTTAATGAATACTGAAAGGATATTTATCCTGGCTGGTAAGAACGGTGTCAGACTTTGAGTTTTGAATGTTTTATATTATATTTCTCTCTCTGTCTCTCTATTTCTTTCTCTTTGTATTTGCAGTCGGTATTCACGCCGATGGAATCGGTTATGTCGGCGCACGTGCCGTGCAGCAGTGAAGTCAAATGTGTTCTACTGGCTGGTGATTTTCCTGGTATTTTTGAACACACTTACTATTGCCTCTGAGCACCACCAGCAGCCAGAGTGGCTCACCAATGTACAAGGTACTCAACACTGCAATACTGTTCATAGTTCAATATACAGTACAATAATGCAGTCTCAAGTGATGGAATTCTGTTATTAATTACTCACCTTCATGTCGTTCCAAACCTGTTAGACTTTTGTTCATCTTCAGAACACAATTAAGATATTTTTGATGAAGTCCGAGAGCTTTCTGACCCTGCAGAGACAGCAACACCACTGACACGTTCAAGGCCCAGAAAGTTGGTAAGGACATTGTTAAAATAGTCCATGTGACATCAGTGGTTCAAACATCAGCTGTAGAAGAATAAAGTAATTATTTTCGTTTTCTTTGCACTTCATAATATTACAGTTGAACCACTGATGTCACATGGACTATTTTAACTAGTTTTGCCCCCTAATAGTTGAAAATTTTATTAGACACTTCGTTGCAGAAAAAGAAAAATCCATAGGAAGTGGCAAAGTCACGCAGTCCGTGACAGATCGTTAACGGGTGTTCTATGTGGAAATACAGTACATCAGGCAGGACATCCAAACACTCATCATTCATCCTATCATTCATTGACCACAAATATGGCTAATCTTCTGAAATATGTGTAGTAGCAACTTTACATGGCTGCTCAATTTAATGTTAAACTAGAAAAATGTGTACTATTGAAGTGTCTGTGCGGAATGTGGAAGTTGAACAGTAGTGCGTTCACTACTCTATCATTTTAAAATACCATACATCCATAAAATACTCCATCATTTTTGGTCATGCAGATAAGACTAATCTTTTGAATCTGTAAAGACTACGTTTATTTGTGCACTCACAACAACAACAAAACATTGCACTTTTGTAAAATAATGAAAGCAAACAGGACACGCTTTCTGCCATCTCAGTCTCTGTGAACTTAAGCGTGTCAAGACAAAATATTAACATTAATATGAAAAATATATCTATAGAGAGCGAAATGTCTACTTTCAAATGAACCAATTCAAATCTGATTATGTAATCCGTATGAAACATGCATACAGGCAAATCCACTACTGCGGAGATGACAAGTCAGTGTTGCCGACTTCAGCGAAAAACAAAAAAGCACTAGTTTATCAATAAATTATCATTAAGTTAATGCAGCCTCCATACTGTGTTTCTCTGACATATTCATAATCATTACTTCTGCTGGTGTGCTGTGGCAAGCTTTATGCGTGCACTTGAGCGCTTATTAGGCAATTAAAAACTCATTATTATAATTAATATGGTTTATTAATAAACGTGCGATTACTCGACTAATGCTTAAAATGAACGACTTCTGACCAGAAAAATCTTTAGTTGAGGCCAGCCCTGATTTTGACGATGTCTGTACTACCTTGCTGGGTCTTGAACGTGTCAGTTGCGTTGCTGTCTATGCAGGGTTTCATCAAAAACACACAAATTTCATCAAAAATATCTTAATTTGTGTTCTGAAGATGAATGAAGGTCCTACAGGTTTGGAACAACATGAGGTTGAGTAATTAATGACAGAATTTTCATTTTTAGGTGAAAATATTTTAAAATGTAATTTATTCCTGTGTTGGCAAAGCCAAATTTTTCTTATAATAATTCTAATATGCTGATTTGGTGCTCAAGAAACATTTCTTATTATTTTCCATGTTAAAAACAGTTGTGCAGCCTAAACCATGAGTCATTTTTAACATCGAAAATGTGTTTACTGTCACTTTTAATCAATTTTAATAAATTTTAATTAAAGTAATAATTTCTTTAAAAAAATGTTTTTTTTTTTTTTTTTTTTCAGATCTCTCTTCTGTATAAATCTCATAGTGAGTGGATGTGTTGTTTCTGTGCTTCCAGATATCGCCAATAAGGTGTTGCTGGCTCTTTTTACCGGTGAGATGTTGCTGAAGATGTACAGCCTGGGTCTACAGGCCTATTTTGTCTCCCTTTTCAACCGCTTTGACAGTTTTGTGGTGTGCGGTGGGATTCTGGAGACCATCCTGGTGGAGACCAAGATCATGTCACCCCTTGGCATCTCTGTGCTGCGCTGTGTGCGTCTCCTCCGCATCTTCAAGATCACCAGGTATGTGTTAAAGGGGGTCATGAACTCCTTTTGTTTTTATTTTATAATTTTATTTTGTGCTCTGAGGTCTGTTGTCAATCTATTGACATTTTCGTATAAATTTTCATATAAAAACAAGACAAAAATGTTAGTAAGGGACGATTTGGGAAGAGATTCATTCAGAACGAATCTGCTGCGTGGTTAGGAGATTACATGCATACATTTGAACTATAACATACATGTTGATCTATCCGGCGGGACATAAGCTGGCATAGCTTTGCTGCACATCTCATAAAACATGCAATAATATCAATATCTGAATGTAAGAGAAGAGGAGACATATGGATTAATTTGACGATGCAGAAGAGAACTTGATTTGGTCTGGCACATGAGTACTCTTTCGCGCTGCATGAACAGAGAAATACACACAAAATTATGTCGAATTTTCACGTAAACACGCTTGGTTATGTCTATGGTCATGAACAGTTGGGAGAATATCGGACATGTATCAGTACATTGCATCCCTGCATTCGGTTTTAAAGGGACAGCAGGCTAATTTAGTTGTTATTGTCTGTAGCAATGATGTTAATCAAGCAACAAAAGAAAGACAGAAAATCACTAATTAAAGATTAATCAAAATCTGTTTATATAAATAAATGTCTGCTTGAAAGAATGAAGAATGTGGTAAACAAGTTGTTATAAAGAATGAACCAATGGGATTTTATTGAAAAGAAGACCATGTTCTTGTTTCTTTATGAGAAGTGGGTTCATTTCATTTTAACATAAAGGCAGTTAAATCTGTGTCTATCATGATAAAACTTTAATATCAATGAGTTTGGTAATTTTACAGAAATGCTTAATAAATGCATTATACTGTAACTAAACCCATTTGATTCTAGCCGACAATCTTATGATATTTAGTCGACTAAATATAACACTAAAACAATTCAGATGACTAAAATATGATTGAAACTAAATGGCATTTTAGTCAGAAGACTATGGCTAAGACTAAATCAAAATTTGCTGTCAAAATTAACACTGGGTGTGACTTTATACTAATGCCGACTGTCCTCTCTCAGGTACTGGAACTCTCTTAGTAATTTAGTGGCATCTCTGCTGAACTCGGTGCGTTCTATCGCATCCCTGCTTCTGCTGCTCTTCCTGTTCATCATCATCTTCAGCCTGTTGGGAATGCAGCTCTTTGGTGGCAAGTTCAACTTCGATGAGACGCGCCGCAGCACCTTCGATAACTTCCCCCAGTCTCTCCTCACCGTCTTTCAGGTTCTGCCACAGCCTGAACCACTCACATACTGTTCATGTGTCTTCAAACCTGATCCATGTTTGATTCGGATCTATTTTGTGATTTTAGATTTTGACCGGTGAGGACTGGAACTCTGTGATGTACGATGGGATCATGGCGTACGGTGGGCCCTCCTTTCCTGGCATGCTTGTGTGCATTTATTTCATCATCCTCTTCATCTGCGGAAACTGTATCCTAACAAAACATGATGTAACACAAAATAACAAAGTCTGATATTTATGTTCCCAAACGTTCCTGAACTCTAAACAGACATCCTCCTGAATGTCTTCTTGGCCATTGCCGTGGACAACCTGGCAGACGCCGAGAGTCTGACATCAGCGCAGAAAGAGGAAGAGGAGGAGAAAGAGAGGAAGAAGCTGGCCAGGTTCAATGACTCACAGTTCACACGAGTGTAATGTTTTGAGATGGTCGGAGGGACTGTAAAACCTTCCTGTGAAGATTTTCTGCCCCCTGCTTAATGAGCTCATTAAGTGCATCAGTTATGACTTCATTAGTTTAACATTGAGGCAATTAAGTATAATTTTACAGAAGTGTTTTGCCCCTCTGAAGAGCTGTAAATACAGGTGCTTAGTGGGACCGTAAAACTGCACACGTACACATTTATGACGCAATTTCTGTCTTACAGAACGGCCAGTCCAGAGAAGCGCCAGGACTCTGAGAAACCACCTCTGGAGGATGAAAAGAAAGAGGAAAAGATTGAACTAAAATCCATCACTTCTGATGGAGAGACGCAGACTGCCACCAAGGTCATCAAAAAAAACACACAGATTAAAGAAACAGATTAAATCAGATTAAATTAATGTTCAAATGATTGTTTATTGTATGTAATTTTGAAACATACATCTATTTTTATTTATTTATAATTATTTAAATCATAAATAATCATAAATTGTGATGTAAATAATTATTTACACTACCTGTCAAAAGTTTTTGAACAGTAAAATTTTTAATGTTTTTTTTTTTTAAAGAAGTCTCTTCTCCTCACCAAGCCTGTATTCATACAGCAAAATACAGCAAAACCAGTAATATTGTGAAATATTTTTACTATTTAAAATAACAGCTTTCTATTTGAATATATTTTAAAATGTAATTTATTCCCGTGATCAAAGCTAAATTTTCAGAATCATTACTCCAGTCTTCAGTGTCACATGATCCTTTAGTAGTCATTCTAATATGCTGATTTGCCGTTCAAGAAACAATTTTTTATTATTATTATTATTAATATTTAAAACAGTACATGTTTTCAAGATTCTTTGATGAATAGAAAGATCCAAAGATCAGCATTTATCTGAAATAAAAACCTTTTGTAATAACACTATACCATTCAAAAGCTCGGAGCCAGTATTTTATTTTTTTTATCTGAAAAAAATTATAGAAATACTTTTATTTAGCAAGGATTCTTTAAATTGATCAAAAGTGATGATAAAGACATTTATAATGTTACAAAGATTGCTATTTCAAATAAATGCTATTCTGAACTTTCTATTCATCAAAGAAACCTGAAAAAATTCTACTCAGCTGTTTTCAACATAATAATAATAATACATGTTTTTTGAGCAGCAAATCAAAATATTAGAATGATTTCTGAAGGATCATGTGTCTGGAGTAATGATGCTAAAAATTCAGCTTTGAAATCACAAGAATAAATTACATTTTAAAATATATTCTAATAAAAAACAGTTATTTTAAATAGAAAAATATTTCAAAATGTACTGTTTTTGCTGTACTTCAGATCAAATAAATGTAGGCTTGGCGAGCAGAAGAAACTTCTTCAAAAACAGTAAAAATCTTACTGTTCAAAAACTTGTAGTGGTATTTATTATATTGATATTATTAATTAATAAATAATAAATATTATGAAACATTTTTAAAATGTTATTGTTTGCTTTCTGGTTCTAGATCAACATAGATGAGTACACAGGGGAGGAGAACGAGGAGAAGAATCCATATCCTGTGAACGATTTCCCAGGTGTGTTAAGAGAAAGCGTTAAAAAATAATGTTTTTTTCATTAAAAAGCTGAAGAAACAGTCAAGGGCAATTCCACAGAAGAGCCCAGGCCTGTTTATTCTGCTGTGGGAGCACTATGTGAATTGTTTTTCGGTTGAGCAAAGATGTCCTTCTCTTTACTCTTGTCGATTTCCCCCAAGTTCAACACATTTCCCGGTCCATGTCATCTTCAGTTTTTTTTTTACAGTAATGCAAAGACATGTGTTGAGGAATGATGCATCTGATGCAGTTTGTGGAATTCTTTCCAAGAAGTCTCTCTGGTTTGTTGCTTTTTAGCAGGAGAGGAGGACGATGAGGAGCCGGAGATGCCAGTAGGTCCTCGTCCACGTCCACTCTCCGACATTCAGCTGAAGGAGAAAGCTGTCCCCATGCCTGAAGCCAGAGCTTTCTTTATTTTCAGCCCCACTAACAAGTATAAAAACCACATGCACACTTTGATTTTCACATCAGTGGGTCAAAATCCAAACACAAAAATGTCTGAGACACATTTTTTCTTCTGCATCTCTTCTGTAGGTTCAGGGTTTTGTGTCATAAGATTGTAAACCACAACATCTTCACCAATTTAATCCTGTTCTTTATACTGCTGAGCAGTATTTCACTGGCAGCGGAGGACCCAGTGAATAATGACTCATTCAGGAATCAGGTACACACAAGCACACACTCACATGTACATCACATTTGAATCGCTGCTGTTATGAGGCTTTGATATGTGCATGTCTTTCGTTTTCTCTGCTAGATTCTAGGCTATGCAGATTATGTGTTTACAGGAATCTTCACCATAGAGATCATATTAAAGGTGAATTTACATTTTAAAGATAAATGTGTCTCAGTTCATTTCATGCTAATCTTTCCTACTACAACCTTCTCTGTGTTCTTTCATACTCATCTAATTCCTCACTGACTCTCCATTTGTCCACTCTTCCTCTCAGATGACAGCGTATGGAGCATTCCTACATAAGGGTTCATTTTGTCGGAATTATTTTAATATTTTGGATCTGGTGGTGGTCAGTGTGTCTCTGATCTCCTCTGGAATTCAGTAAGTACCTTTTTGCAAACTAACTGACAAACTAACTAGTACTACTGCTTCTCATATCACAAATAACATATTCAGTGTCACCCTTTTTTAATACCAGTGTCCAATCAAATGCTATTTATATCCACCAATTCAGTGTTGTTATTGTTAAATGGAACTAAAACTATTGAAAATACTTTTTTGTAAACTTAAATAAAATAAATATTAGATGGAAAAACTTCAGTGAAAATTGGAAATATTGCCTTGGCAACAAACTGAAATAACTTTTAAATTAAAGTACTAAAGTGAAAACTGACTGTAAATATACATTAGAACTTACAACATATGTTGTGATTTTATATAATTTAAAATACAATAATTACAATAATTTAAAAAACACATAAAATGGCTAAAACTTAAAATTTAAATGGAAACAGAAGTGGAAAATACACTACCAGTCAAAAGTATTTGAACAGTAAGATTTTAATGTTTTTTTTAAAGAAGTCTCTTCTGCTCACCAAGCCTGCATTTATTTGATCCAAAGTACAGCAAAAAAAATTAATATTTTTACTATTTAAAATAACAGTTTTCTATTTGAATATAGTTTAAAATGTAATTTATTCCTGTGATTTAAAAGCTGAATTTTTAGCATCGTTACACCAGTCTTGGTGAGTAGAGGAGACTTATTTAAAAAACGTTAAAAATGTTAAAAAACTTTTGATTGGTAGTGTTTAAAAATGAAAGCTTATTTAAAATATTAATAAATATTATAATACTATGTAAATAATACTCAAGGTGCTGTCTGTTAATAATAAGAAATGCAGTTAACAATAAAATATATATATATATATATATATATATATATATATATATATATATAAATTATTTAATCATAATTTAAAAAATTTAAATTTATTTGGTATTTGGTGCCAAAGTTTTTTTTTTTTTTTAATTTAATTAGTATTTTTAATCTAGAAATTTAAAATGTATCCAACTCTACTGCTCTGTGGGCATCTGCTTCTCTGTAAAGTGTTGTCACATGATCATTAATTAGCCGTTCTGATTGGTGGTGCCAAACTGTACTGCGATTCACAGGTCAAGTGCCATTAATGTAGTGAAGATTCTCAGAGTGCTGAGGGTGTTGAGGCCCCTGAGAGCAATCAACAGAGCCAAGGGTCTCAAAGTGAGTCTCCCTCATTCACAAAAAATCACACAAATCTGTTCAGATGACTCTGAATTACACTTTCCATTTAGCGTGATGGATGCGTTGAGAGATTATTTTAATTGAGAGCTCTGTTTGCGTCCACAGCATGTGGTCCAGTGTGTGTTTGTAGCCATCCGTACCATCGGGAACATCGTCATCGTCACCACTTTGCTGCAGTTCATGTTTGCCTGTATTGGTGTTCAACTTTTCAAGGTAAGTTGTGCTGTCTCACAACACATACTTTAGTGACACAGCAAAACAGTGACAGGTTTATACATTACTGCTGAAAATCTAGTTCTCTATCCACCTTATTCTTTAACATGGAAGTAAGCCTATGGGTGAGACTTCTGTATCATTAGCCGCTATAGGGAAATAACAAGAAGAATAACAACATGCAGTAAATGGTAAAACTGTTTGCACTACAAACCAGCGTGTTTATAATTAATGTAATGCATTAAAATAATATGGTAAGATACACCAATTTGCAATATCAAGCAGCAAAGCGAGTTGTTTTGTACAGCTAAAATAGCTGGACGTGGATGAGACCGGAAGCAAGACCTATAAAATTTACAAATGGCTTTTCCTACTCTTACAGGAAAAATAGTGGATAGAGAAAATGAATGCAATTTTTAGTTATTTTGCATTTTATGTGCTGTTGGGACATTAGTGTCGTAAAATGTTCATGTGTATGAGCTCATTTTGTTTGTTTTCTAGGGCAAATTCTTCTACTGCACAGACACCTCTAAACAGACACAGGCTGAATGCAGGTAAAATACCTTTGTCTTTGGGCACAAAGTTTACAGTAACATTTACAGTAAAAACAACTCATTTGTATGTATGTATGCACTGTGTGTGTATTACAGGGGAGCCTATATATTATACAAAGACGGGAATGTTGGGAAGCCAGAGAAAGCGCAGCGTTCATGGGAGAACAGTGACTTCAACTTTGATGATGTCCTGCAGGGCATGATGGCTCTGTTTGCCGTATCCACTTTTGAGGGTTGGCCAGGGTGCGATACACAAACACACTTACACTTGCTCACACATACTTCTTCTAACACATACAATGACCTTCATAAGTTTGAAGTTATTATTCTTCATTATTTTAAAAACAATTAATTTATGTTGACCAAGACAGCATTTATTTGATTAAAAAAAAATAAAAACCGTAATATAGTGAAATATTATTACAGTTTTAAAGAACTTTTTTATAAATAAATATATATATATGTATATATATATATATATATATATATATATATATATATATATATATATATATATATATAATTTTGTTTTATTTTATGTTTTTTTTGGCAAGTCAGATTTTTGAGCAGCCATTACTCAGTATTCAGTGTTACATGATCCTTCAAAAAGGTGTGAATTTGTGACTTATTTGGTGCTCAAGATCATTTTTTGTTAATATTTTTGTGGAAACAGTGAGACATTTTATTCGTGCACTTTTGCAATTTCAGCCCAACTTTTCTTAAACATCCTAAGATTGGCAAGCAATTCCAGCTGCAGTGTTGAACCGATTTCGCATCGAGAGTCTCTGCATTATTCTGTCTTCTTGTGCATTTGTCTTACGTGCACAACCAGTCTTTTTTTGGGGACTTGAATTAATTAGTATCATTGTAAACCTGCAATAATCGAGATATCACAGATTTAGAATAACTACTTCTCTTGGATGATTCTCTTGCATGATTATTTAAATATAAATAAATATATATGTATATATAATTTCTGAAATTAAATATATTCATAAATGTCTTTACTGTCACTTTTGACCAATTTAATGCATCCCTGCTGAAAAAAATAAACTTTTGAATGGCACACAATCACAAAACACTTGAAAACAACAAGTGCCAATACATGTGAGCTGTCATTATACCAGTTTCTAAAAGCTAATATTAAACACACTCCTTAAATATTACAATAAATTATTTTTTTCAGAACACTCACAAAAAGCTCTCTGTTCTTCCACAGGCTCCTCTACAGAGCCATTGACTCCCATGCAGAGGATATTGGCCCAGTCTACAACTACCGCGTGGTCATCTCTATATTCTTCATCATCTACATCATCATCATTGCCTTCTTCATGATGAACATATTCGTAGGTTTCGTCATTGTGACATTTCAGGAGCAGGGAGAGCAAGAGTACAAAAACTGTGAGCTGGACAAGAACCAGGTAGGCTGATGACTAGATCTCTACAAAAACATAGAGAGTGTTTAAAAGTGTAACTCTAATTATATCTCCATACATTTCTGTGTTTGTACAGCGTCAGTGTGTGGAATATGCCCTGAAGGCCCGTCCCCTGCGCAGGTACATCCCCAAGAACCCTTATCAGTACAAGGTTTGGTACGTGGTGAACTCTACCTACTTCGAGTACCTGATGTTCACCCTCATCCTTCTCAACACCATCTGCCTGGCCATGCAGGTCAGTATGTGTTCAGCTCAGTGACTAAACTAATAGACACAGTGGAAATCAAAATTAGAGAACAATCTATAAACTTAATTTTTTTAATCTTCATCACTCAAAATTTGAAGGAATATTATACTGTTGTATGTTTGACAAAGTATCTAAGGCGTTTCAACAAAAACCTTGATTTCTCATCACTAAAGTGAACCTTGAACCAGTTTTCCTTTTGATTCTTTCTGCTGATGAGAGGCTTGGTCACTGCAGAGTGCACTTTCAATTTGACTTCTGGCATGCAATTCCAGCTGCAGTGCTGAACCAGTTCCCCATTGAGTGTCTCCACATTATACTGTCTTCTCATGCATTTGCCTTAGTGGCAACCAACCTTTTTGGGAAATTTGAATAAATTAGTGTCACTGTAAACCTGCAATATTTGAGAAATCATAGATTTTGAATGACCAACTTCTCTTGCAATGGCTGAAAGAGAATCCCTTTGACCTTTATGTGGACAACCTCCTATCGCAGGGTTTCAGTCACCTTAGGACGGCCCGCCATCTTGCAATCTCAGTGAAAATTGGAGGAATGCTGGCAGTTAAATAGGGTTTGCTATATAATTAAGAAAATTAGCACCAGGTGCCACATTAACACCAATAACTTGGATGTATCTGTAAGTGATCTCTAATTTTGATCATTTAAGTTTTTTATACTGTGTTTCAGAATACAACTAATTCATGAAATATGCCTTAAAAACTGCCCTTATACTCCTGTTAGAATAAGTTCAAATAGGACTAAGTAGTGACCTCAAAGTCTAGGAAACTGTAGGTTGTTCTCTAACTTTGATCACAAATTTAATCTTTTTTTTTAATCATCTGTTTCATTATGTGTTTGCAGCATCATGGCCAATCTCAGTCGTTCAGCAAAGCCATGAATATCCTCAATATGTTGTTCACCGGCCTCTTCACTGTGGAAATGATCCTCAAACTCATCGCCTTCAAACCCAGGGTACGTCCTGGATGTTTTAATGTACAGTATTATATATGCAAAGCTGATTTTCATGCCAAAGCATTCTGTTATTAGACTTTTGTGTCCAGGAACATCTATGAAATTGTATTTTATTAAATAGTTAAAAAAATCAGATTTGAGATGATTCGACTATAGGGTGTTCTCAAAATTGAAGCCCGGCATGCATTATATAGTACTTTATTATCAGTGCTTTGAATTGTTTTTCTGTTTAATTTTTACAGCTGTCCTCCAAGCTAGATGTTTTCTGTTTCAGTTTTCATTTTTGTCATCAAATGTACAGAGTTTACAGTGGATGACACTCTGCTTATCTTCAGAAATGTCACCTATTTAACCTATATGTTTCTGACCTGAAATGTTTTACGACAGTCACTAGTTTTGCCCCAGATAAGGACTGAAATGAATGCAACGTAAAAAAATGACAGTCTCTCTCTCGCTCTTCTGCAGAAATGAGTTTCATCGCCTGCCTTAAAACGTAATTTCATCAGTTAGTGTGTAAAGAGTTTTATTTCTCGCATAACTTGGCAGCCATTTCCAGTCCATTAAAGGTTTTCCTGCCCTATTAAGCACAAATCAGATATCGTAAAGATGGTGTCAGTAGAGATGCCATTCGCTCAGAATTACTCACAGGATGACTTCCTCTAGAGCCCTGAAAAGCATCTTTTCCTTGTAAGCGAGAGCATCAAAGAGTGTTTTTTTTTTTTGTGGCTGTAGACGTATTTAATCAGTAATTTCCTAATGAGCTGATTTTGTTGTGCTGAATGGTGATTGGCTAACGAGATGCGTTCTGGCAGCGCTAGTGATGGTCAATTCTGCCTCTCTAACTGCCCTCTCTCACCCCTCACCCCCACCTTCCCCTCGTCCTGTGTAGGGTTACTTTAGTGACCCCTGGAATGTTTTTGACTTCCTCATCGTAATTGGCAGCATTATAGACGTCATTCTGAGTGAGATCAACGTAAGTACATCGCCACCTCTCTCTCTCTCTCTCTCTCTCTCTCTCTCTCTCTCTTTCTCTCTTTTCCCAACTCCCTTTCTCTCTTTTGCTCTCCTGTCCATCTCTGCTGTCTTTCATTCCCCTGTGCTTCCTACCATTCTCTGCTCCTGCTGTCTCCTCCAACTCTTCATTTCCTGTTCCGACGGCAAGATGGCTGCTGTGGCAGGTCACCCTCTGGCGGTGAGAGGTTTATTTAGGACAGGAGAAAAAGTGTTCGTACCGGAGAGTTTTTCGGTAGGCCCCGTGAAAGAGAGCGAGCGAGCGTTTCTTTTCATCCTCCAGGCCGCGATGTATGTTGTTTTGCTGTAACTAACAGTCACACCTGAACTAACACAGGACCCCTGGCCGCTTTTTTCAAGGTGGTTTTGATGGATGTTTGACTGCTGCTGTGGAGCATGACAGGTCCCGGGTCATCATGGGATTCTCTGATTTCGTTTTTGATTTTCCTCACACCCGTCATTTGATTTTATGATTTTTTTCCTCATGTCTTCTGTGAGTTTAATTGTTCATGTGTAACTGTTTTCTTCCTTATTTTCTCCTCTCTCCTTTTCTGTTCTTTTTCATTTCTTTTTGTTGTTTTGTTGTTTTCCGTCCAGCATTATTTTGTTGATGCATGGAACACGTTTGATGCCCTTATTGTAGTGGGTAGTGTTGTTGATATAGCCATCACAGAGGTTAACGTAAGTAATCTCTCTCTCTCAATCTGCCTGCCTGCACCCCCCTAACCCTCCCACACTAACCAAGATGAGTTGCTTTAACCCTCCACCCGCACACATAGGCATGAATGACCTTGTATAGCGCTCAGGGTGATATATTCCAGCTTCACAATCGATACGAACTGATAAATTGTTTTGGAAATCCTTACATTAAGATGAATGGTCAATCTTATCAATGTTGCCTGTAAATGCTGCTATAAATGTTTCTTTACTGTTGAATCAATTCATAAACCTTCAAACTCATTTTGAAAGAAGAGCCCAGATTTTTGTAGAAGAACCTTGTATTTCATATTGCTGCTTATTTTAAAGTTTTGTTTCCACTTTCATAGTTTAGTATTCACTTTTCTTCAGCTTTATAGGCCTCATTTAGATTGTTAACCAACTTGATCTGGTATAGTATGGAAGCCTGATTCTGCCACTGAATAAAAAAATACAATTTCAAAAATACAACGTTTTCAAATTACAACTTTTTGCAAGTTTATATCTCACAATTGTGACTTTTTTCCTCAGAATTTATATCTTTATATAAATATAATATATAAATATAATATAGATATATTTATATTTATATCTCAGTTATGCTTTTTTTTTCTCAGAATTGTGTTTATATCTCACAGTTGTGCCTTTTTTCCTCACAATTGAATTTATATCTCACAATTGTGCCTTTTTTTCCTCACAATTGAGTTTATATCTCACAATTGTGACTTTTTTCCTTCAGAATTATGAGTTTAAATCTCACAGTTGTGACTTTTTTCTCACAATTGAGTGTATATCTCACAATTGTGACTTATTTTCCTCAGAATTGCAAGTTTAAATCTCACAGTTGTCCCTTTTTTCCTCACAATTGAGTGTATATCTCAGAATTGTGACTTTTTTCCTCAGAATTGGAAGTTTATATCTCACAATTGTGATTTTTTTTTTTTTTTTTTTTTTTTTTTTTTTTTTTTTCCAGAATTGCAAGTTTGTCTCACAATTGACTTTTTTCCTCAAAATTTCTAAGTTCATATCTCACTATTGTGACTTTTTCTCAGAACTGTGAGTTTATATCTCGCAGTTGTGACTTTTTTTTTCGCACAATTGATTTATATCTCACAATTGTGACTTATTTTCTCAGAATTGTGAGTTTATATCTCACAATTATGGCTTTTTTTCTCAGAATTGTGAGTTTATTTTCTCAGTTGACTTTTTTTCTCACAATTGAGTTTGTATTTCACAATTGTGGCTTTTTTTTTCTCACAATTGAGTTTGTATTTCACAATTGTGGCTTTTTTTTTTTTCTCACAATTGAGTCTATATCTTGCAATTGTGACTTTTTTTCTCAGAATTGCGAGTTTCACGCAATTCTGTTTGTATTACAATTCTGAGAAAAAAAAAAGAACTGTGGGATGTAAACTCGCAATTGCGAGTTTATGAGATATAAAGTTACCTGTTTTATTTTTTTATTCAGTAGTGGAAACAGGCTTCCATAAATATACATTAGTCAACGTGAAGTGGATTAAAACCTTTCATCAAAATTGTCCTAAAACAATACCCGTTCTTGTCTTACGACAACTTTTTATGAACTTTTGTGATCCACTTCAAATGTACTGTAGACTTGTGTGTAAACAAAAATAGTGCATATGAGGTCAAAATCTTTCTAAAACTTGTTACATATCAGCTAGATTGGCTTGGTTTAACTCAGAATCATCACTTGTAAAATGTAGGAAATATAAATGTTAATAATGTTGTAAAAAATTGGATGTCAAATGCATCTGTGCATCATGTATGCTGTGAAACTGGATCTTTAGATTCATTTTTAGATCTTTAGTTAATGTGTGGCAGACTGGACATTTCACTTGACTTTTTTTTTTAACCAGTGTTGGAAAGGGTTGTGCTGCTAAATATTTTTGTGGAAACCATGGTAAGCAAGCAAGAAAGACATTATTGTCCCCAGAATTTTGAATGATGTATTTCAGATTTTCAGTTTTATTTGCTACTCTTCATTAGAAAAAGTCCATGTAGGTTGAAGGCTTATTTGGGCTCTCTGATCAAAATGCGTTAATGAAGGTTATTTATGATTGACAGCAGTTGTGCTGGAGATATACCCCCTGTTTTGCTATACGCATCCATTTCAGCACTGACTGGGTTTGATTTGGTTGGAGTTTTCTCTTCATCCAGCATCTGATTTGATCCGAAGGCATGACCTTTGACCCAGCATTGTGTTTGGATTGATTTGTTTTTGTTTCCCTTTTTTTTTTCCTTTGAGAAAACTCTGAGCACTTTTTTTTCTCATGCTTCATTAACCTGTTAATTAATCTGATTAGCGATCTGAAATGAAACTGATGAATCCGTGCTGATAGCCAGTCCCTCCTCTCAGTGCTACACGGAGATTAGAGTGAAACCGGACGACTCTGTTCTCCCTTAGAAAAGCGTTAATGTCACCCCTCCTCCCCCTGAGGCCGCTCTGCTCCTCTCAGTGCTTTGTCCTCCCTGCCTGTTGGAGGCGCTCTCTGATTCGCGGTGTCTGATTGGACAGAAGCGGGGGGTGGAGAGATGGGAGTGTTTGCCAGCTCTGTCTTGCTGACGATGCCACATTGCATCCTTCTCTATGAATGCCTACTCTTTTCTGTCTCTCTGTTCTGCATTTTCCTCCCTTTTTTCAGTGTTTTTCCTCTGTCTCTTCTCTCTTTCTTCCTTACACCCGCACAGCATTCTTGGTAGGCCTGCTCCCTGTGTCATTAGCTGTTGACTGGCTGATAGAACCATAACCACTGAATTTAATTGGCTAAACCTTTTATGACGTATTCAGATAACTCCTATTGACCAACAGGGTGATCTCATGAAATGATGTTTTGGATTAAAAAAAAAAAAATTGCATATTTTTTTCATATTAAAAAAGCCATTTCATTAAAAATAAAAAAATAAAAAATAAAACATTCAGCTCACATAATACTCTCTTGCCAATACTCTTGGCAAAACATGATTTTCATGAAATACAGTGCAAATGATTTATACTTTTACAATAATTATTAAATGATTTATTTAGAAAACATTTTTAAAAATCGTATTTATTTATTAATTCCATTTTTTTATTACAGTAAGTGACAGTTAATATAATATAAATAATATAAAATATAAATATATATAATATAAAATAAGCTCTAATTAATATAATATAATATCTGTTGTTATTATTATCATTGTCAATAATAATAATAGTTAATTATTTAATTGATTTATTTGTAAGATTTTTTTTTTTCATTGCAGTAGGCTACTCATAATTAGAGGAGGTGGGCTTACATGTGCTTAATTGTCATAAAAAATATATATTCATATTGTATTATCACAGTGCAAGAAATTTTACTGGTCTTAAAACAGGTAAAATATGATTTTTTTTTTTTTTAGGTTTGAGTTTAGGGTGAAATGTTTCCATAAAAATATGTTATTTTCAATGATATTTAAGCACATTTAAATCCAACAGTGTAAAATATAATTTCTTATTTTTAAGATTGAGTTTAGGGTGAAATTTGTCATAAAAAATATATTATTTTCAGTGACATTTAAGCATACTTAAAATAAAATGTCTTATGCTTAAGTTTTAAGTTTGAGTTTAGGGTGAAACTTGTCATAAATATATATATATTTTTTTATATTATTTAAACCCAACAGTGCAAAAATTTTACTGGTCCTAAAACATGCTCTTGCAGTCTAATGCAAAATATAATTTCTAATTTTTTTAACTTTGAGTTTAGGGTGAAATTTTGCAAATTTAAAACCAAAAGTGCAAAATAAAATATCTTACTTTTACGTTTGAGTGTAGGGTGAAATTTGTCTTAAAAATATGTTATTTTCAATGACAATTAAGTACAAGATATTTTACTGGTCTTAAACAGGCCTTTGCAGTCTAACGTAAAATTTCTTGTTTTTAAGTTTGAGTTTAGTGTGACATATGACCCGGACCTTTATTTTCATGAGACTCACTTAACAAACTAACAACTGAAGTTCTTGTCGAGCGTCAGCCAGCCAACAGGCGTGAATGTAACCTCCAGGGGGCAGCATTTACCAGTGTGTGCTAAATCTCTATATTTGTGCAATGTGAGATAATATCTGTGATATGGAGCGGCCCTTTCAAAGTGGCTCTGTGTGGAGATTTTATCATGGCAACTGTCTCACAGATGCACATTTGGAACGAGTTATACCGTTGACCCAGTTCTGTAATGTGTGTGCTACATGCATGGTTGGGGTTGCCAGATCCTCTGCAGTTCTACCGCAAAGACATAATTGAATCGATCTAGCTGTCATCGCCACCAAAGGCACGAAACATAAAGACATTTTGGTCTATCGTGGCACTGCAGAGGATTTCGAAATCAGTCTCTCTGCATGTAGAAATTCAACACACACCTACATACAGTCACACAAACACTCACTCACTGCAACACACACACCGTGATGGACCTGCTGAGAGATTGTCGACCTGGCTCGTGAGAGATGTTGAATCTGTGCATGTGTCTGCGTGTGTCACCAACCAACCCATCCTCCAGTCTGCGGCTGCAGAACAGCGTATGGCTCCTCCTCAAACGGACCATGTGTTGTAGCGCCCTCAGCTGGCAGAAAGACAGACGTGCTATGAGGCGTCTCCCCTGCAGAAATGTACCTCAAAACACACTGACGGACACTTTACCACACATATTCCCCACACGAACACACACAGGTGTACAGTGGGTGGTTGGCGCTGCTATAGCTTTCATCTGTCTGCCTTTCTTTAAAGCCAGCTGACCCCTCCTCCTCTCCCCCCTCCTCTGTGGTAAGACCAATGGTACGGACCAACGGTAACCAAAACCCCACCTCTCATTCCACCCCGTCACCTTGTCGACCTGTCCATCAACACCTGTCATTCACCATGTGACTTCGGCATGAACGCACGTGTTCTCTCTCATCACTGTGGCATTGGGCAGGCACGTGTATATGCTGGTAGTGTGTCCATCGCCTCGACCTCTCCCCTCCCCTAGGCTGCGATGCCTGTCATTGGTGCGCTGTAGTCACATGGTCATCGCTCTCTCTGTGTGTAGTCCAGTGTCGGCCTCTGCTGGTCAGCTCTGGTGTGACAGTTCACCACCGACGTGGCAGAGCTCTCAAATCAGCTGGGGCTTGTGAAAAGACGATTTTCCTTGTGCGATGTCCACATGCATGAAGCTTATTCTCAGTTTTGCTTGGTTTGTGTGATGTGTTTTTACAGGGCATGTGTGTGCAGATGTAGGTGTTGGAGATTTAAAGGTGCACTGAGTTATTTTTTTCATGCTGTGCTTACACTGACACCTAGTGGTGTGGATACAGTGCCATACCAACGAAATAAATCATTTTTACCGATGTCATTATAGAAATGCTTAATTCGCAGTCAGGCATATCAGGAATTTATTCCAATTTAAAGATAAAACCGATAGTGTTTGGTTAGTCATGTGATCTCAAAATGGCGGCTCCCATGAGGTGACCCTCTCTGCGTAAAACAAAACTGCTTTTGGGTGACTGATATGACTATTGAATTCATTTTAGATAAGAACAATTAGATGTATAAAAAAGGGGAAAAAAATATTGAGTGCACCTTTGAAACAGAAAGCAGCAGCTTTGTGTGTATGTTTAGATTATGTAACTGAAGTAAAATATTAGATTTTTAAAAAGCGCAAATAAATCTATAAGCCCATTTCTGCCACATAAGAATAAAATATTGCTTCGGTAAATCATAGTTTTGATGAGATATAAGATAGGAAGTCATTATGAAAGAAAAACTCTAATTTTGACATACTAAGTTATGAATTAAAAAGTCGAGATCAGTTATGAGATAAGTCATAATTATGGCCTTATAGTCATTATAGACTTTTTATAGATATTATTCAATTATAGACATTATAGACATCAATGTTGACTCATTTCACAGTTGTGACTTTTATCTCATAATTTTGCCTTTTTGATTATTTTAACTTGTCATGATTGACTTTTTATCTTATAATTTCAACTCTTTTTCAACTTGTCATAATTAACTTTTTATCTCATAAATAACTTACTATCTTATAATTTAAACTTTGTCTTATTTCAACTTGTCATAATTGACTTTTTATCTCATATAATTGACTTACTATTTCAGAATTTTGACTTTGTGTTATTTCAAGTCATAATTGACTTTTCAGTTTGGTAATTGACTTACTATCTCATAATTTCAACTGTATTTTTCAACTTGTCATAATTGACTTTTTATCTCATAATTGACTCATAATTTCAACTTTGTCTTATTTCAACTTGTCATAATTGTCTTTTTATCTCATAATTGACACAATCTCATGATTTTGACTCTTATTTAAACTTGTCATAATTGACTTTTTAATCTCATAAATGACTTACTATCTAATAAGTTTGACTTTCTTATTTCAACTTGTCATAATTGACTTTTTATCTCATAATTGACATACAATCTCATAATTTTGACTCTAATTTAAACTTGTCATAATTGACTTTAGTTTGGTAATTGACTTACTATCTCATAATTTCAACTGTCTTTTTCAATTTGTCATAATTAACTTTATCTCATAAATGACTTACTATCTTATAATTTAAACTTTGTCTTATTTCAACTTATCATAATTTACTTTTTATCTCAGAATTGATATACAATCTCATAATTTTGACTCTTATTTCAACTTGTCATAATTTACTTTTTAATATCATAAATGACTTACTATCTTATAATTTAAACTTTGTCTTATTTCAACTTATCATAATTGACTTTTATCTCATACTTGATATACAATCTCATAATTTTGACTCTTATTTCAAATTGTCATAATTGACTTTTTATCTCATAATTGACTTACTATTTCATAATTTTGATTTGTGTTATTTCAACTTGTCATAATTGACTTTTTATCTCATAATTGACATACAATCTCATAATTTTGACTCTTATTTAAACTTGTCATAATTGACTTTTATCTCATAATTGACTTACTATTTCATAATTTTGACTTTATTTCAACTTGTCATAATTGACTTTTTATCTCATAATTTCAACTGTCTTTTCTCAACTCGTCGTAATTAACTTTTTATTTTATAAATGCCTTACTTCATTTCATTTCAACTTGTCATAACTGATGTTTTAACTCATAACTGACATATTATCTCATAATTCTGACTTTGTCTTATTTTAACTTATTTTTGACTTTTTATCTCATGATTTTGACTTTTTGTCATTGTCATATTAGGACTTTGTATCTCATAATGACTTTTAAAGTCATAATTATAATTTACCAAAGCATTATTTTATTAGTTATTCATTTATTTGTTGTGGTGGAAATGGTACAGGATGAGATAAACGTAACATCTGTAAATGTCTGTGGTTTAGTGTCTGTGTATGTGACACATGTAAGTTCTAATATCACTAGTGAAATATAGTGTTTAATGCTTCATTGCCAGGTGCTATAGGGTATTTATTAAGTATATAAGAGTAGCTGGACAGATTATTACTTAAAGGGTGTTGTGTATCGTGGTAGATATCTATAAGTGCTTTGCATCCATTTGGAATATTGTCATTGTTTCATAAAGCCACCAGACATCCTCTGTGTCTCTGTAGTTTGCTATTGGTGGAAGTGTTTAACAGGCTGTTGTAGACGTATTAACTTGATTGTGTGTGTGTGTCACCTTGAATTGTTCTGGGTGGTGTACAAATGGTTGGGTTTATATATTGGTGTGTGTGCCTCCCCATGAACATGCATATGTGTGTGTTTGTCATGCTGAAAAAGGGTCTCCAAAACACTGAAGATAACGCCAGGATCTCAATCACGTTCTTTCGGCTGTTCCGCGTGATGAGGCTGGTGAAGCTCCTGTCTCGGGGAGAGGGCATTCGGACGCTGCTCTGGACCTTCATTAAATCCTTTCAGGTGAGGAGAATGAAATCAGACAGCACTTTCTTGTGTAACTGTACAGAGATAGTTGTACTGTGCTCCAGACTTTATGCCAAAGTCAAAGTCAGCAGACAATCCAGTTATTTGACTGTAGGTCATTCAGATTAACAATGAAACTAAAAGTTTACTGTTGAAATGAACTATTTTTCTGCTATATTTCTGTTTTCTCTGTATATGATTTGTTATCTGTATGTGATTTGTTCACAGGCTCTTCCCTATGTTGCTTTGCTGATCGTAATGCTGTTCTTCATCTACGCCGTTATTGGGATGCAGGTCAGACCCGGCTTCATTTGCTTCACACTCTCTCCTCGTCTTCCCTATGGAAATGTCGTCATGTCTGTTACAGCTCCTGTACTTGTACATGGACATGTTGGTGTGGAGCAATTCCTGATGGGTAATGTTTTTCTGACTCCGCAGATGTTTGGTAAGATTGCCCTGAGGGACAACAGCCAGATCAACCGAAACAACAACTTTCAGACGTTTCCCCAGGCTGTTCTGCTGCTCTTCAGGTCAGTTTCTCTCTAGCTTTCTCTCTCTTTTACTCGTTTGATGTCTCTCTCTCACATCAAGCTTGTGTATTTCTATAGATGTGCAACCGGGGAGGCATGGCAGGAAATCATGCTGGCCTGTTCGCCGAACCGCCCATGTGAGAAGGGGCTAGAGGTCGGCCATTCCAGTGAAGACTGTGGCAGCCACTTTGCTATCTTCTACTTTGTTAGCTTTTATATGCTTTGCGCCTTCCTGGTGAGTTGACATCGATATTCCTTCCCAGTAAGCAAGTGCGTTATTGTATATCAGCTGTGAAATTTGCTGTGAAATCTTCTCCACCAGCATGACATCCTTTACCCCCTCCGTACAATGTTTACCGCATCCATAATAACAGAAGCAGCGGGTATGATTCAGGGGTTTCCTAGCACAAGATGATTCAGATACTTCCTCTCCCACAGATCATTAACCTCTTTGTGGCCGTCATCATGGACAACTTTGACTATTTAACACGTGATTGGTCGATACTGGGGCCGCATCACCTGGATGAGTTCAAGAGGATATGGGCAGAATATGATCCTGAGGCCAAGTCAGTCACTTCCTGTTTCTTCCTCTTTAACTCTTCCACTCCCTTCCAGCAACTGCTGTTTCTAGATCTTATTATTAACAATTATGTGTAGCGACTGAAACTGAGATCTGAGTTTAATGTGATTGCAGGGGTCGGATAAAGCACCTGGATGTGGTAACGTTACTGCGCCGGATTCAGCCTCCCCTTGGTTTTGGAAAGCTTTGTCCACATAGAGTTGCATGCAAGGTACAAACACAGAAAATCCCAAAACATACCAGTTCTCTAGCACATTATACATCACTTGACTTGCTTTATTTGTGTATCTGCAGCGGCTTGTGTCCATGAACATGCCTCTCAATAGTGACGGGACGGTGATGTTCAATGCAACTCTCTTCGCTTTAGTACGAACGGCTCTACGAATCAAAACTGAAGGTGTGGAAACATCATACACATTTGTACAGTTCATAAACACACTTATCAAAATCCAATAAACATGCCAACCTACATGCACAGAAAAGTCACTGTATGTGTTTGTGTCAGGTAACCTGGAGCAAGCAAATGAGGAACTCAGGGCCATCGTGAAGAAGATCTGGAAGAGGACGAGCATGAAGCTGCTGGATCAAGTCGTTCCCCCTGCTGGAGGTGGGTGGTGGCAAAAGGTCAAAGGTCAACCAATACATAAACTACCAATCAAAATTTAGACGACTGCATTTATTTGATCTAAAATAATAATATGGTGAAACATTTTTACAATTTAAAATAACTTCTGTTTTAATATATTTTAAAATGTAATTTATTCCTGAAAATCCTTCAAATTAGTGTTAATTTTTTTCAGCCATATTTTTTTTATTTAGTCTAAAAAATGTACTTTTTAGTTATTATCATATTTATTCAACCTTGCCTGGTTTTTGTTTAGTCAAGTTTTAGCTGACTAAATGTCTGAGCATTTTAGTCTAGTTTTAGTCAATGAAAACTTAGTCACAGTTTCATCATGCTGTACAAAATTTATTGCATGTTCACCAATAAGCACAAATCAATAGAATGTCAACTCATGCACATGATTTATTTGACCTCATCCAATGTACTGATTTATTATAGGCCATTTAATATACAAATTAATATCAAAGACTTAGATATGCCCTCTCTTTTTCTACATGAAGAAAACTGATAAAAAAAAATATATATATATATAACAGTTAAATTCCTAATAGTAATTCCAAATTGCCACAATGTTACAGCAGTTGGGTAAGAACATTTATTCAGCAACCACAATCGCAAACAATCTAGTCGAGTTCTCATGACAGAAAACAGAGACTGGCTGAATGATACTTTCATTCAAGCCAAGCATCTCACATGGAGATTGTAAAACTCCAGCTTACTTGTTTGTTCGTCTTTTCAGATCATCAGCAATGCTTGTACAATGAAGTGCAAGCGCTTGCGCGCACGTGGTTGCCAGATTGCGAAGATTACCAAAAACACTGGACAGAAAATGAATCCTTTTAACAGAAAAGCTCAGATTTTGGAATTTGAACTCTTGATATCTTGCAACCACACACATGAAAGCTTGCTCAGTAGAGCTGTGTACAGCAGTCCGCAATAATTTTTGTCTTCTTTTTTTCTAGAAAAAATAAGGGATTTTAATAAAGTTTTTATTTTTTATTTTATTACAAAAGGCGTTCAGGTTCTCTTCTAATGTCCCAGCGGTTCAAGAAACTGTAAAGGTTATCTCAAAATTTTACTAACTGAAAGATGTGTTTATTTCCTTGCCCAACAGATGATGAAGTAACAGTGGGAAAGTTCTATGCCACATTCCTGATTCAGGAATACTTCAGGAAATTTAAGAAGCGCAAGGAACAGGGCCTGGTGGCCAAAATTCCTCCAAAGACTGCTCTTTCACTGCAGGTGGGTCCATAAGACCACTGGCTGTAATAAAAACAAGTGTGTTTTGTTTGCATATGAACGTCCCTGTTTGTGTGTTGTGACCAGGCTGGCCTGCGTACACTGCATGATATGGGTCCTGAGATCAGAAGAGCGATATCAGGAGACCTGACTGTGGAGGAGGAGCTGGAGAGAGCCATGAAGGAAACCGTGTGTGCTGCTTCTGAGGATGATATCTTCAGGGTAAAGGTCTGATATTGCCTCTTGTTTCCTCTCCTCCGCTCTGCTCACGTCATCGCTTCTGCTGCCGGAGCTTCTGCCCACCTATCTGCATGGGACCATCAGCCAGATCTTCCAACCAGGCTGCACGGGGTCACAGAGCTGCTTGTTTAGATTCATCGCTCAGCATTGAGGACTTTTTTCATTTGTTATTAGAACAACCAAATCATATTAGGTTCATAAATGTGTTACATTTTATAAGCTTGTGAAGTACAAGTATCAGAAATCATGAAGGAACAGTGCTTTGCCTTCATCGCACAGATCAGATGGTTATAATACTAAGAAAGTTAGTGTACTGAGAAATCACTGAAGATGTTAATAAGAGAAGGGATGATCATGTTTGTGTCAATGTGACCACTCATGTTCCTATATCTGTCTTTGCAGCGTTCTGGCGGCCTCTTCGGGAACCACGTCAACTACTACCACCAGAGTGATGGCCATGCCTCCTTCCCACAGTCCTTCACAACACAGCGGCCGTTGCACATCAGTAAATCCGGGAGTCCCGGCGAAGCAGAATCTCCCTCTCATCAGAAGCTCGTTGACTCTACCTTCACTCCGAGCAGTTATTCTTCCTCAGGATCCAACGCAAACATTAACAACGCCAACAACACAGCCATCGGACACCGGTACCCTAAACCTACCGTCAGCACGGTGGACGGACACACGGGGCCACCTCTCACCACCGTCCCACTACCACGGCCCACATGGTGCTTTCCTAACAAGAGGTATGATGACATGCTTTCTGGAGTTGAATGCAAATTTGTGAGTTAGTAGGGAGTTACTGGATCCTGATTGTGGTTTGTTTCGCCTCTGATTGTCTCTTGTGGACCAGGAGCTGTTTCTATGACAGTTTTATGCGGTACGTTCCTCACATAGAGACCAAGAGAGACCTCTTTGTTTAGGAAAGGTGTCATATGCTCTGTCCATACTGGAGTGGATCTGAAGCAAACTGTGTGCAACACACTTTTAGTGCGTTGAGAGATCCACTCTTCATCTAATGTTAACTAGCAAGATTTGTGAGCGGCTTCCCTGATTGGCTGGCAGCTGAATGAGCATTTGCTAGGCCAGTGGTTCTCAACTGGTTTTCTGTCAGAACCCAGATTTTACATTCTCAGAAACAAATCATGTTCATGTTGTTCATGTTTTTCTTGATGATAAAGGTATGTAAAACATGTTGGCATCTACATAATATGGACTGTTGTAAACTAAAACTTGAAAATATATTTTATATATATATATATATATATATATATATATATATATATATATATTGCAATAAATCTGAAATAAAAAATTTGAAAAGTTAAATTATAAAAATTACAAAATTAGAAATGTTTCTAAAAAAAACGGAAATAAAACAAGTGTAAGTTAAAGTGATAAAAATTAATACTAAAACTGAAATAAAAATAAAGATATCTAATAAAAGTCAAAAGCACATACAATTACTAAAGCTTGAATGAAATGAAAATATAAAATCCTATTTCTAAATATTAATAATTAATATAATACTAAAACTTAAAAATATATATTTATTCATTGAAATAAATCTGAAATAAAATATGACTTAACTTAAAAAAGAAATTAACTGAAATAAAACAAGCTGAAGTTGAAGCTGAAATAGCTGAAATATAAAATGGTACATCTAAATATTACTAAATACTATAATAGTAATATAGTAAAATAAAATGTTTAAAAAAGATTAATTATTTATTGAAAAAAATACAATGTAGCAAAAACAAGTACACACACACACACACACACACATATATATATATATATATATATATATATAATGTGTGTGTATATATATATATAATGTATATCTTTAACTTATTTTTAAGTTAATATTATATATTAAGCCAAAAGCACATAGAATTACTAGATCTTACATTTAACTAAATTAAAATAAAAATTGAAAATATAAAATAAGTAAAACTTCAAAATTATTTTTATTAATTGAAATAAATCTAAATTAAAATATGACTTAAAATGTAAATTAGAACATTTGAGATGTTACCTTGGAAATTAACTGAAATAAAACAAGCTCAAGTAAAACAAGCTCAAATAAAACATTATCTGAAAAAAAAAAGTTTATATATATATATATATATATGTATGTGTATGTGTATGTGTATGTGTGTGTGTGTGTGTGTGTACTTGTTTTTGCTGCATTGTGGGGACCAAATGTCCCCACAAGTATAGTAAAACCTGAAATTTTTGATATTGTGGGGACTGGCTTGATGTCCCCATGGGTACAAAAGCTTATAAATCATACAGAATGAGATTTTTTGAGAAAGTAAAAATGCAGAAAGTTTTCTGTAAGGGTTAGGTTTAGGGGTAGGGTTAGGGTAAGGGGATAGAAAATACAGTGTGGACAGTATACAAACCATTGCGCCTATGGAGAGTCCCCACAAAGATAATAAACCAGACGTGTGTGTGTGTGTGTGTGTGTGTGTGTGTATGTATGTGTATATATACACACACACACATAATACATAATACTAAAATAAATTAAATAATACTAAAATAACACCATTGACATTAATTTGTAGCGAAATACTGGTACTGGAAGAAGACTAGTAAAAATGGTAAAAGCACAAATTAGTACAACTTAAATTAAAATGCAAGCTATATAAATCTAAAAAGCTCATTTAAAATATCTGTAAATACTATGATAGTATAGAAATACTAAAATAACATTGCTGACAGATTAATTTGTAGCAAAATACTAATATAAAAATATAAATATCTAAAAATATAAAAATGTCAAAGCATATAAAATTACTAAAACTTAAAATGACAACTGAAATTAAACTGCATTAGTAATACAAATATTACCAACACAGTAGCAGTATATACTAAAGGAACACCCTTTTAGTAATAGAAAATGGCAGCCTATTTATCATAACCTAGTATGTTCGTATGGTTAGCTGCAGTAGTGTTCATGTACATTTGTAATTGTTTTTTTTGCAACCCACCTGTTGAGAACCGCTCTTTTTTTGGCCGTGTAGTTTGTGCTGAAGCTCATACTGCTGGTCATTTCCAGGCTGTACTGGAGGGGCTCTTCATTTAGACCAAATTACAAAAGCATCAATTGCACAAACAGCTATTAAACTGGACATACTGCATGTTTTTTGTGCCAACAGATGCAGCACAATCCTAAGAACAGGATTTGCACGTATTTCTAGCGGAGCACCAGTCTTTATGAAGTGCCTCTTGACAAACTTAAATCTAATATCATAAGGTTTCTATGCAGAACTAATGGCAGTGCTTCTGTAATGTGACACAACCAGTTAAAAAGGTGCTGTAAGATTTGTTAGACAAAACAAACCTTAAGCTGCTATAATTGATTGTGTTCACATTCAAATAGCCTTATGAGTGCTTGAGGAGAGAGTAACTGCTGTTATCTGTGTAGGTGAGCTGTCCTAACTTTCTGAAGCCTTCCATCTTCTAAAGAGCAGATGATAAAGATGTGCAATATGCTTATATATGGTTCACCTGTGTGTTTTTGATGCGTTTTGTGTAGCTCTGATTCCAGCGACAGTCGCCTCCCTATAATACGGCGAGAGGAAGCATCTACAGATGAGACGTACGATGAAACATTTCTAGATGAGAGAGATCAGACCATGCTCTCAATGGACATGTAATACTGCATTTGTTTTCATTCATATCAGAATATTTAATACAACGATAAGCCACATGAAGGCGTGAGATACAGTTTAATTTTATTTTCTTTCTGTAAATTGGCAAAAATGGATTACTAGAAGATGCTGAATCTAACCTGCTTTATCCCCTAATATTAATGCTGGCTTCCAAGCAGGTGTACTGTAACTTTGTGGTCATAATGAGGCTAATTATAGAATTAATTTAATATAATTAAGTTTTTGCCACTGAATAAAAAATGACGTGAGTTTACATCTCGCAATTCTGACTTTTCTATCAGAATTGTGAGATATAAACTTACAGTTGTGAGTTATAAAGTCAGTACTGCGTGATATAAACTCACTGTTCAGAGAAATAAAGTCAGATTTGCAAGATATAAACTCACAATTATGACTTTTTCTCAAAATTGCGAGTTTGTCTCACAATTGTGACTTTTTCTTCAGAATTACGAATTTATATCTTGCAATTTTGACACTTTCTCAGGATTGCAAGCTTATTTCTCATTCTTCTGACTTTATAACTCACAATTGTGTTCATATCAGGCACTTCTAAAAAAAAAAAAAAAAAAAAAAAAAAAGTCAGAATTGCGTGTTTATATCACAATTGTGACGTTTTTCTCAGAATTATGAATTCATATATTGCAAGTGACTTTTTCTTGCAATTGACCTTGTAATTGTGTTTATCTCACAATTGTGACGTTTTTCTCAGAATTATGAATTCATATATTGCAAGTGACTTTTTCTTGCAATTGACCTTGTAATTGTGTTTATCTCACAATTGTGACGTTTTTCTCAGAATTACGAATTTATATCGCAAGTGACTCCTTTTCTCACAATTGACTTTTTCTCAAAATTGCGGGTTTATCTCGTAATTGTGACTTCTTTTCTCAGAATTACGAATTTGTCTCTCGCAATTGACTTTTTCTCCAAATTGTGAGTTTATATTGCAATTGTGACTTTTGCAATAGTGACTTATTTTTCGCAATTATGACTTTTTTTCTCAGAAAGTTTATTTCCTGATTTTCTGACTTTAAAACTCACAACTGCAAGATTATCTCCTGCAATTCTGAGAAAAAAGAAGGCAAAATTTAGAAATAAAAATGTTTATTTTTTTTATTCAGTGGCAGAAACAGGGTTTCATTACTCAAGAAAATCTAACATTTGTTTTCTTTTTCTTTTTTTTTCTTTTATTACTGAAGAGTTGACATTTTTTTCTTCTGCAGTCTACTGTACAGACATGAATTTACTTTTGTCAAAGCCTGAGGCTTTTGGTATGAAAAGTCTTTTACATTTGCCAAAATAGAACTTTTTATATTAAAAATAAACAAGCCCTGCCCAGATTTAAAAAGTAACGCAAGAGTAAAGTAACACATTACTTTCCATAAAAAGTAACTAAGTAATGTAATTAGTTACTTTTTTAGGAAGTAACTCAGTATTGTAATGCATTACTTTTAAAAGTAACTTTCCCCAACACTGCATTGAGGCTTCTAGAAAGAATATTTTAATATTCTGAATGTGTGTTTGTGATTCAGGCTGGAATTTCAGGATGAAGAGAGCAAGCAATTGGCTCCAATGGTGGAGGCGGATGTAGGGGAGGAGAGGAGGCCGTGGCAGTCTCCACGGCGACGGGCCTTTCTCTGCCCCACTGCACTGGGTATATACTCTCACACATTCATTACAGTTAATATAAACCAGTACAGTCATTAGTTTTGCTTCAAATGTGATGCTGAAGTCAAATGCATATTTACTTTTCAACACAGGTCGACGGTCTTCCTTTCACTTGGAGTGTCTGAGAAAACATAACAGACCTGATGTTTCTCAGAAAACAGCACTACCACTGCATCTAGTGCATCATCAGGTGAGCTTATGCGCATAAACGCTTGACGAAGGTTTTTTTTTTTTTTGGTCCTTTTTACTTATTCATCTTTTGGTTTCCAAAGGCTCTGGCTGTGGCAGGGTTGAGTCCCCTGCTGAGACGGAGTCATTCTCCGACGCTGTTCACGCGTCTGTGTTCCACACCTCCTGCGAGTCCCAGCGGCCGCAGCGGGGGAGGCCCGTGCTACCAGCCCGTTCCGTCTCTGCGGTTGGAGGGCAGCGGATCTTACGAGAAACTCAACAGCAGCATGCCGTCTGTGAACTGCAGCTCGTGGTACAGTGACAGTAACGGCAACCACAGCAGGAGCGTGCAGAGGACGCAGCGACCCGTGTCCCTCACGGTTCCTCCGGTCACACGCAGAGACTCCATGTCCCTGGCACACGGGAGCGCCGGCAGCCTCGTGGAGGCGGTAAGACACACTTTCTCTCTCTTTAAGTAAGACACCACAGGCAAAACCATAGCACTAGTCTATTTTGAGATGTAGGGTTTTTTTGCTTGCAAAACTTGTCATTTTCAGACTAATGGATAGATAACATCCAAAAATACATATTCAAGGTTTTAATTACAATACATACCGAGTCAGAAATCTTCATGTCAGTAGCGCTTACATACACCAAACTTTAGAGTTTTTTTTTTTTTTATTCTAATAGTTTTTACAGATGGGTTTTTCTATATAACATTTATCTGACTTATATAACAAGTAATTCCTTTTTTTCTGGCTGTTGACAGCATTTTGTATGGAAGCCCATTTCCACCAATGAAGAAAAAATTTAAAAAGATAATTGTGACTTTTTATCTCATAATTCTGACTTTTTTTTCTCGCAATTGTGAGTTTACATCTGACTTTTTTTTTTGTCAGAATTGCGAGATATAAATTCACAATTCTGACTTTTTTTGTGTTTGTATTAAACAATTCTTGTTTTTTTTTTTGTTTTGTTTTTTTTTTTACAGTTGTGAGTTTATATCTTGCAGTTCTGACTAAAATGTGTCAGAATTGCAATTCTGACAAAAAAACGTCACAACGGCGAGATATAAACTCACAAATCTGACCTTTTTTGTCAGAATTGTGAGATATAACGTCAGAACTGCAGGATATTAACTTGGAATTTCCAGATTTTTTTCTCAGAACTGCGTGTTTGTATCTTGCAGTTCTGACTTTTTCTTACATTTGTGAGTTTATATCGCAATTCTGAAAAAAAAAAAAGTCTGAATTTTTTTTTTTTTTTTTTCAGAAATAAGTCAGAATTGTAAAATATAAACATGCAATTGTGAGAAAAAGTCAAAATTGCAAAATACAAAAACACCATTACTAGCAATTTTGAGTTTATATCTCACAATTACCTGCCTGACTTAATTCTGAGAAAAAGTCACAGTTGTGAAATATAAACTCGCAATTGTGAATTTTGTGACAATTGTGAGTTTATTTCTCACAAGTTTGACTTTATAACTCAAAATTGCAAGTTTATATTACGCAATTCCAAGAATTCTCATAAAAAAAGTCAGAATTGCAAGTTTATATCATGTAGTTCTGAGGAAAAAAAAATCAAAACTGCAAGGTTATATCTTGCAATTGTTTTTTTTTTCCTCAGGATTCAGTCAGAATTGCAAAAATCCAGAATTCTGACTTCGTAACTCACAATTGCGAGTTTATACCACACAATTCTGACTTTTTTTTTTCTGACTCTATTTTGACTTTTTTATATCAATTCTGAGAAAAAAAAAGTCATAATTGCAAGTTTATATCATGCAATTCTGAGAAATAAGTCAGAATTACGAGATGTAAACTTGCAATTGCAAAAATAAACGTCCGAATTTAAGTTCTGGAAATGTATGCAAATTAAATTAGATGATGCCTCATTTGCACAAAAGACTTGCAATACAAAATTATCTTAATATACTGTGACTAATCAAATGGAGAAAGTATTGTGATATTTATTAGTTACTTTTTTAACACCATATTCTCCTACACTACACAAAAAATAACAGTTCTTTATTGGCATCAATGGTTTCATGAAGAACCTTTAGCATAGGTGAAACCTTACAAGCTTATATAGAAGAAAAAGTTTCTTCAGATTATGTTCCTTACACTAAGAAAAGAATGGTTCTCTTAAGAACTTTTCACTGCACAATTGGTTCTTCTGTAGCATCGCTGCAAAAACACCCTTAAAGGGATAGTTCACCCAAAAATGAAAATTCTGTCATTAATTACTCACCCTCATGTTGTTTCAAACATGTAAGACCTTCATTTATCTTAAAACACGAATTAATCCAAAAGCTTTCTGACCCTGCTTAGACAGCAATGCAACTGGGTGTCAAGTCCCAGAAAGGTAGCAAGAACATTGTTAAAATAGTCCATGTGACATCAGTGGTGAAAAGTCTTCTTTCTTTCTCTGCTTAGGTGTTGATATCTGAGGGTTTGGGTCGCTATGCACAGGATCCCTCCTTCATCCAGGTAGCGAAGCAGGAGCTAGCGGACGCCTGCGACATGACCATGGAGGAGATGGAGAACGCCGCCGACAACATTCTCAACGCCAACGCGCCGCCCAACGCCAACGGAAACCTGCTACCCTTCATACAGTGCAGAGACACTGGCTCGCAGGAGTCCCGTTGCGGCCACGCGCTGGGCCTCTCGTCCGCCACGGGCTCCGACGAGCTTCTGGGGGCGGAGCTAGAGGGCTCCGAGGGGGCGAGCCAACGGAACAGCACTCTGATGGAGGACGAGGACATGGAGTGCGTGACGAGTTTGTAGGGGGAACCGCAGCAGCACGGAGGACTTCCTGTGTCTTAGCCCAGCTCTCTCTGAGGACACTGCTGTCCTGCAGTCTGACCCGTCTGTTGCGTGTACCTACCGTAGGGGTATAAGGCCATTCTGCTTAGCTGAGACCGAGTTGGTTTTTAGTTCGTCCGTGTGTTTGCGAGAGCACGAGCCAGTAGGCGTGTGTACATGTTTGTGTGTGCGTGTTTCTAAAGTGCCTCACAGTTCTCACAACCTTGATTGCAGTACGGAAACGAAACCCTGACCGAGCAGGGAATGAAGATGCGAAAAAAGATGCGCTGTTGGGATCTGTCCGCCGGCGTGCGGCGGTAGGACTCGACGGCCGCAGCGTCGGCGCGGTGCCGAGCAGGTGGATCTCGAGGGCCGTGGAGCCATCACGGGTTCGAGAGATGTTCAGAGGGACACATTGGAGCGGCTCTCTCTTTCCTTTCATGGGGCTGTCCGTCCATCCATCCATTCATCAAGAGAAGCGTCGTCTGCAAGCGCCCTCACGTCATCCTTCTCTGTTCATTTGATGATTTTTTGCTGCTTTTCGGATTTGATTTCTTTCGTTAAGCCTGCAGCTTTTCTTTTTAATCAGCAGAAGACTGAACTGAATTGCTCTTTCTCGTGTACCGTTAACGGCTTTCAGGTAGCTGCTAGCCGTGCAAGGTACGGGTCATTGCATCAGTGGCCTTTTATTCCAGATCTGCTTTAGTTTTATTTCTTTTTTTTTTTTAGCATTTAGTGTTTGTAATGTTGTTTATCTTGGATTGCACACAGATGGATGCTGTTTTTTTTTTCCTTAAATTATTATTATTATTATTATTATTATTATTATTATTATTGAAGGCGTTTAAGATGTTTATTCCAGATGCAGTGTTGTGAATCTAATGCCTCTGACAGACACACACACAAAAAATTATTTATTTATTTATTCCTGTCAGAGGCGCGAAGCGTGTTCCGCCAGGGGGTTCGGTCTCTCTCACGATGTTCATTGGTAGCTCACAAGCTGTAAATGAGCGGTGTCACTCACCTGGACGCAGGTAGCACTGACAGGTCTCATGGCTGCTGTTGGATCGGACTCAAACTACTGACGTTTCTTCACTGCTGATCTCCAGAAACATTCAGCCGACAGCTGCGATTCTGTCACGGTCCCACCTGCTCGACACAGGAAACAGCAGATCTTCGGAAGGTCAGTAAAGGTGCACTTTGAGGAGAGGAAGGGTGGAGTATTCAGGGATGTCTGGGTAGCGCATCATTTAAAAAAAAAAAAAACTCTATAATGTAGTTCACACAGGGCTAAATATATGACCATCATTATGAAAGTACCAACATCAGCAGTGTCATCATCATACAATGTTATTGATTGCTATTATTATTATTACTACTACTATTGTTAAGGATATTTTTCTGCTGGGTTTAGCACTGTTTCCATGCAGTTCGGCAAACACACAGAGAACTACTTATCGATCTATTATGCAAATAAGGTGTTGAAGCGTTAGCGTTGTGTTGGAAACGTGTCGACGGGATAGAAAACACATGCGCTGGTGAGAAACCTGACCAATCCACTTCCAGGCGTCTCTCTGTTTGTGCCACACTAGACCGGGTTCGAAGTTCTGTCACCGTTTTGCACACTACTTCAGACGATATGAATTTCTCTTTCCATATATGAATATAGATAATTGACTATTTTTGTCTAGCTGACTCTTTACTTTCTATAACATCGCATTCGATCTCAAGTCTCCAGTCCTGTGCCGTTGTTTTTTTTTTTTTTTTTTTTTTTTTTTTTGGTTGAATGAGTTCCTGAATGTTTACAGGAGGTCTCTGCTCTGAGGACGATGCAAAGCTTGTGAAAAAAAAACGTGACAAATGTAGCCAGAACCCACCTGCTCTGTTCCAAAGCCGCCACCACCACACACCCTCATATCTCCTACTACACACACGTGCCATATGTCATCGTGAGGCTGCCCCGGGCATATTATCGAGGCCTTGGTTGTGTACGTGTGCGAGTTTCTCCGTGTTTAGCATATATGCAGAGTGCGGAAACGAGCGCGTCTGTGTGGTGTTCGTGTTAGTATATGCAGGACGAGTGCGTGAGTGCATGCGTATGTGCTTGCATACCACAAGATATGCAAAAACAATGCAATAACTTTGACTGTACAACAGTTTCCTTCAGAACTACAGCTGTACAAAAATCTACGATACAGAGAGAAATATATTCACTGTCGTGTATTAAGTTACAGAACTTTAAATCGAAGAACCTGTCATACTTGAAATCGGGTGCATTTGAGTATTGAGTATTTTGAAATAATCTTGTGCGGGTCAGTTCGGTTCGATGTTTTTCTTCCGTTGGTTTCAATTATCTCTGCATGAGGATTCTTTTGGTGTGCCAAGCGTTTCGACTAACTATTTTTTGGTTTCGTTGTTTTCATTTTTAAACATTGAGGAAACACTGATGACGAGGAGCGAAGGTGTAAATACAGACGGAGGAGAGAAGCGTCTCGTTGGTGTGAAAATGATTTTGCATATCTTGTGCTCAGCTGAAAGGTGCATGATACGCAAGAGCAGCTCTCTCTCTCTTTCACTCGCTTTCCCCCCCTTTATCTTTTCATTCACTCGCCCTCCTTGTCCTTTCTTCGGCAGACATCACAGTGTTGAAGGCGTTTTGTTACGGCACCCGGCTCACGTTGGTCACGCACATTAATTCTTGAGGCGGATACAACCTTTCATTTCTCACGTCTCATGGACAATCTGCGTTGGGCGAGGAGGTTTAGGTTGGAAGTAATGGATTTGGATGCTAAGCTTGAGCCCTCCTCCTTTCATTAGCCAATGATTGTATATTTTTATAGACTTATAGTAAAGAATTAACACATGAAAAGACAATATAAACTCATCTATATCTGCTGAATGTCAGGGTTAAAATGGCTACACACAACCGTGTTTGAGAATGTATGTAGTGACTACGTATAGATAGAAATTAAATCTATGATAGAGAAATATAGAGTAATTCATCATTCGTAGTAGCTCCTTTTGAAACTCCGGATGGTTGGGTGTTGAGTGCAATGAGATTAATCGTGGTTTTGAATCCGAGGGCTTTTTCCACAGCTGCTTTATTCAGATCAACGCATCACGTTCCCCTCCGAGCACCTGCACATGATAGAACAGCGTGGAAAAGCCACAAGCTTTCGTGACACAAAAGCAGCGCCTGTGTTGAATGGAACTACGCTAATGAATGAACACAGAGAGCTGTCTGCTCAGGCCTTGGGGAAATGTACCAAATATTTGACTGAATATTTTATTAGTTGCTCAGTGAGGTTTTTGCCCAAATGGTTGTAATGTAGCTTTTCTTCTCTCAGAGAATCAGAAGTTATTTTATATATTTTAATATATGAGAGATATTTATCAGATGGAAGTTTAGATATTTCGCACTGGTTGGAGGGAATGTCGGCTGACGATGGATGATGGTGAAAGAAGTGTAGGTTGCTCTCCTGATGGATTTTGGTTTGCCATCTGTAGCAGTAGCACATAAGCTTTCCCATAAATTAAATTAATGCTTAATATTTTTGAAAATATAAACCCCTCAGAAAAGAGTAAACCATCCACAGTGAGCAGCATTTTTACAACCATTCAAATTCATATTTTATCGCTAGGGTGTTTTTTTGTGTTTTACTTGGATAAACCCAGTAATGCACGAACACGTTAGTGGATTTATTAAGGACGTCTTAGGTTCAAGCATCGGTCCGGGTTTATGCGTGTTCGTATGCCAATTCTGCATGTGTCAGACTGAAGGAACGTGCCGTGGGGGTTGACCTTTGACCCAGAGAAAGTCTGGACGGGTGCAATGTCTGCCCTCTGGTTTAACCTTTGTGTAGCACGTATCTCTAATGTCCTCCTTTATATGACTGTTAATTTGATATTATAAGTTAATGTAGTGCGTTAATGAGTTTTAATGATAACCTAAAAGCTAAGGTGGTGATGCAATAATCACGATTTGCACATTTAAACCACGTTTAGTTTGACACGTCGTACACATAATCCAAGTAACGGATGAATTTATGCATAGATGATTTTAGCTGTCGTGTAAATATTAATTTCGCCCTAAGCTCAAAACGTCAATCTTGCCATAGTTTCATTTCAACAGGTGGGACGATAACTTAAATGCAGATTCGTTCAGTGTTTTTTAAGTGCACTGATTGCAACACCAATTTGAGGTTTTCGAGTGGCATTTCCCCGCCTCTAGTTCCACCCAGCGAATGTAGCACTAGAGACAGAAGGAGATGGGCGGAACGGTACCGATTAGGATGAGGAGCTCAAAGAGTTAATATTGCACAAATCTCCATGTATGAGTGAACCTTTTAACAACGTATTCTTGCTTTCTTTCTGCAGACATGGAAGTAATGCTCTGTTTGATGGCTTGATTTGTTGGGTCTCTCTTTCTCTAATGGGTGGCAGGACTGAGGGAGTCGATTCCCCGACGCTCGCTCGTCCGCAGATGCTTTTCTGTTAACCCGAATTTTCCTGCGGTCGGAGGCGATTCGGTTTTCGTTTAAAGGGAGGGATCTTTGAGCGGTTGCTTTCTTTTCGGCAAGCGCGTGCGGACGGGAAGTGTGGTCTCGAGGTCCTGAGCTGTTTGTTAGATTAACGAGCTGAAGTAAAATTAGATGCGTGTCGTGCTTTTGGTAGAATTCGAAGGCATCAGTGCTGACCATTCAGGTCTCTCACGAAACACCGTCAGAGGTCATTCACATTTTTGGACTATTTAATCGAGTTTAGACCCCAGGTGTTATTGAAAACTCTGTGAGACGTCTGCATGGTCTGTCATTCCCTCCTCTACTTTTGCTGAGACTCTTTTGTTTCATTTCATCATTCTTTCATTTGTTCATTTAGATTTTAAAAAGAGTACGCTACGTAAATCTGAAGATTCAATCACTTTTTCTACTCCTATTTTCAAAAAAAAGTGACGAAAAAACTGACAAAAAATTGGATTTGTAAATAAGTGATTGTACAGTTTGTATCTGTATCTGTCAGTCTGTCTTTGGTGACAGAGTGTGTCTTGCTTATAACGCACGCTACCAGTAAATAAAAACTAAAAAATATCTTTAGATTGTATGGTTCTTGACAGGAAGTTTTAAATTAATCTCTGCTGTATATTCCTGTAATATTGCATTTTTATCTGAGGAATGATGTTATTAAACAATTGCAAATAAAGTGAATTTCCTAAGGTTTGGTTCTTCTGCATCTTATGAACGATTACGTCTGATTACCACAAGCTCCACAGGTAAGATCTCACCTGACCAATGTTATTCCAATTCATATGTTGTTTTATTATGGCACAGCATGATATTTTAAATGACAAATGATATTAAATCAAAATAGAAATCTAATACATTTTTTTAACATTCATACTGCATTAAATCCAGAGTCCAGCCACTGGATCAGCACAATCTGCAGCTGTAATATTATAAAAATGCAGCTTGTGTAGAGCGCAATCATATTTCTGTGTCTCCATACTTCCTGGGTTTCTGTTTAGCCGGACGAGTGCGTGTCCTTGTGGTTGATTTTCCGTGACTCTCCGTGATGAAGTGTGAAGAACAGATCTGGAGTCAGTCCATGATTCATCATAGCCTCATGCAAACGTGCTGGAGGGTCAAGATAATGCTGAGAGAAGAACAGAACAGAACAGCATGTAATTATACACACACACTACTGTTCAAAACTTTGAGGTTAGTAAAATGGTAACGCTGGGAAATATAATTACACTTTAAATCAATTGTTTTCAACTGTAATTTCAAAAAAATGTTAAATAAAAAACGTAAATCTTAAAGAGAGCCTAAAATGTAAAAAAAAATCTGTCATTAATTGCTCACCCTCATGTCGTTCCAATCCCGTAAGACCTTTGTTTATCTTCAGAATAGAAATTAAGATATTTTTGATGAAATCCGAGAGCTTTCTGACTAGGACTGCAACCAACGATTATTTTCATAATCGATTAATCTAACCATTATTAGAATGATTAATCAACTAATCGTTGATTATTCCACTGATTAATCAGTAATTAGTTAAAATACTGAGTTATACATATTCTAACAAATATAGAAAGGTCACTTCAGCCTTTAAAAATCATATTATGTACTTATAACTATTATACTATTAATTCACACAAACTGATACATTACCAGTCAAAAGTAAAATGTTTTTTTTTTTCTACTCACCAAGCCTGCATTTATTTGATCCACAGTATAGCAAAAACGATAAAATTTTGAAATATTTTTACTATTTAAAATAACTGTTTTTATTTGAATATATTTTAAAATGTAACTTATTCCTGTGATTTCAAAGCTGAATTTATAGCACCATTACTCCAGTCACATGATCTTTCAGAAATCATTCTAATATTCTGATTTGCTGTTCAAAAGAGTTATTATTGTTATTATGTTGAAAACAGCGGAGTAGAATTTTTTTCAAGTTTCCTGAAATTTACATTAGGTCATATGAGATCAAACGACGTCATAAAATATATGTCGGCTAATTGTTTCAGCCCTATGTCTGACTATGCATAGACAGAAACACAACTGACACCTTCTAGGCCCAGAAAGGTAGTAAAGACATCATTAAAATGGTCCATGTGACTTCAGTGATTCAACCAGAATAACAATTTTATTCAACAATTTCTTCTCTTAACAATGTCCTTACTATCTTTCTGGGCCTTGAAAATGGTAATTACATGTATATTGCTGTACATGTATTACATGGTAATAGGTCAGAAAGCTCTCAGATTTCATCAGTAATATCTTAATTTGTGTTCTCAAGATGAATGAAGGCTTTACAGGTTTGGAAAAACATGAGGATGAGTAATTAATGACAGAATTTTCATTTTGGATGAACTAATCCTTTAAATAAAGTTTAAAAAAAAATGTGTGCCCTCACCTTGTTAATTCGTAGAATTAACTTATAGTAATATTTATTATATAAATATATAAAAAAAACACATAACAAAAGCTATTCCTGATACACAGCCAAACAACTTCTCTAAGATGACTAAATCAGCTAATTGTGACTCTAATCTGGAAACCTGCTAAAACTGTATAAATGCTTCTTTAGGCTAGATTCTCCCTCAGAGAGGCATAAATACGTAGACACAGCAGTGAAGCCTGACGCAATACAACAACAAAGACTGGACTCCCCGACCACAGCTGGACAACAATTACACACAATCAGAGCAGTGACAGCTGGCCAGCTCAGTGAAGGCCATTCACACTGAGAGAATGAACATGTGGGAGAGACAGACAGGCTCATACCTCATAGGCCAAAGCAAATGTCCCCCAGTGAATGGCCAGTGATGTTTTGGCCTGAATGTCAATGTGAATCTGAACAGCTTCTTCAGGGTCCACATGCTGAGACTTCATGATTCCTCTAAGAAGACAAGTTATATCATTAATGCACTTCAAAAACCCATTAAAATACACAGCTGCTCTTTACATTTAGCAGATGCTTTTATCCCAAGTGACAAATAAGGAACAAAAGGATCCAACAATATTCATAATCTTAAATAAGGTTTATGTGACAACTAGATTAGGAAGCAAACTGCTCTTTACAGTCTTACCTGGGCAGGTACGCTCCGATTGGAATTGCAGCCAGGTCAAATGGTCCGAAGCGTTTTCCAATCTCTTTAAATGCTGAACAGTATCCCGTATCCCCAGCAAAGAAGAAACGACAGTGTGGGCCTACGATAGTCCAGCTCCCCCATAATGCTTTGTTGTCATCCACAGGCGTGCGTTTGCACCAGTGCTGTGCTGGCGTGCAAAAAAATGTGACATTTTCATGCCCGGGAATGCGGCTTCCCACCCACCAGTCCAGCTCTGTGACATTCTCGCATCCTGCCTTTTGCATCCATTCGGCCAACCCGAGCGGCACGAACCAGCGCAAACTAGAACCAAAGCGGGCATTCAGGGCTGCCACAGAGTCTGCGTCGAGGTGATCGTAGTGCGTGTGACTGATCACCACTGCGTCCAGGCGAGGAATCTGTTCTATGGTGCAAGGCGGGTCACGGAAACGCTTTGGACCCATGAATGCCATTGGAGAGGCTCTCTGGCTGAACATGGGGTCAGTTAGAAGCACCAGTCCTTCCATCTCCACCAGTACAGTGGCATGACCCAGCCAAGTTGCTTGCACAGATGAGCCTGTCTGCCCGCACTGATCTGGCCTTTGGACAAAATACGGCTCCAGAACCGGCAACTCACGGTCTAGAACCTGAGGATAGAGGAAAACATATTGTCTTATTTTTATTTTATTTTATTTTTTATTTCTTACATTCAGTTTCAACTTGGAGTAATAATATGTATTTCTTATGAATTTTATTTGTTTTTATTAGTAGTTTAAATTAGTTTTTCTTTGTTTTAATTTGTATAATTGTATATACATTTACATAAACATTTATATAACAGTTACATTTTAATTATAGTTATGTTTCATACCTATTTATAATGATAAAATACATTAATATAAAATTTAATACATATTTAAATACAATTACATTTTAAATTTTTAAATAGTATATAATTATTATGAACAGTATATATATATGTATATATATATATATATATGTATATATATATGTATAATGTAATTACTTTTATGCAACTATTAATAATTTAAATTATATAGTTACTTTTTCTACCTATTTATAATGATAGAATGCATTTAATAAATCTAAAAGTTTATATATATATATATATAACAATATGAATATATTATTAATATATAATAGTATTATTAATATATAATACATATGTAATACAATTATATTGTAAATTTGTACATACAGTATATAATTATTATATAAATTACATGTTTATATAATAATTGCTTTTATGCAACTATTTATAATTCTAAATGCATAAATTATTATAAAATATAATATCCATTTGCTTTTATATAAAATATTAAATTTTATATACATTAATAATATTTGTTTTATACCAATTATATTTATAAATGTATAATTGAAAATAAAATATTTTATATGAAATTTCTATTTCTATTCATTTATAATAAAACATTTACAATACTAAAGCTATTTATAAAAATTACACATTTACAATATATTTTATACATATATATATATATATATATATATATATATATATATATACTCATTCTATATAAAAATTAATGTATATTAAATATATTTAGAGATTAATAATTATAAATAGGTATAAAAAGTTATGTACAAAATTGTAAAAATGTAAACAATTATAAACATAAATATTAAATGTATAAATATAAAAATGTAATATAATTCTGAACATCAATATAATTATATAAATAAATGTATAATTTAATGTAAATGTACACTGAAAAATATTGCTCCTTTTGGAAAAACAATTTCACTATGCAAAGCAAATTAATTTGCAACACATAATGAGGTTATATGCAATTTAGCTGCCATATATCTCTACCATATATTTATTGTTTATTATTTCAATTCTTTCTGTTAATTCTATCAAATGCTTTAAAGCTCAGAAAAATCCTTTGTGTGACATTTCAAATTCCACACTGTTGATTCAATGCATTCCTGATGAGTGTGTGTGTGTGTGTTCACCTCTTTGGCACTGGGAACATTACTGTTATTCTTCTCTGTGAGGAAGAGGCGAGCAATGGTGCTGTAGGAGGGGAACTGCCATGTTGTCCAAGGGTTCACAAAGCGCCCATCAGAGTCCCGTCTGGAACAAGTAACATCTGGCTCTTGTCGGTAATCCAACAGGAAGTTATTCCCTGCAGTGACTAAAGGTTCCTCAGCCATGGACACCCCACCAGCAGCTGAACTGCATAAACACCTGTTAGAAACATAATCAGACTGCCTCAGAATAAAACAGGTTACACATTAAGCTTGTTTAAAACACAACTGTCCTGCAGAAACTGCTGAAAATACATCTGTACATTAACTACCTATTTGTACTGACCATACAGTGCTTGGACTGTGTATTTATCATTTTGCACAGCTTTTTAATCACCAACCACTTAGGATGGACACAACTGCTGACGCAAACTGGAGTATGAGCCACATAGTGCGGGTTCTTTCGATTTTGACAGGTACCACCCTTCATAAATAAAACTGTTTAAATGTGCACAATGTTAAACGTACAGCCTTCTTAAAGTATGTACTGTATTTTAGGCATAAGAAATATCACATTTGTTAATGTAAACATTATACACCTCCAAAGACGTGATAAATCAGATAAGAAAACAGCCTATAATTAACCTGACAACACCGGAGCGGATTATAAAATACAGAACACACTCGTGACTATCACGGGCTCGCTTACATTTGTGTTGTTAAACAGATAAACAATGGCGTGAGTTGCGCAGGTACGTACCGATGCGTCAGTTCTGCGAGCAGCGAAGTCGAGTGTGTCGGTGTTGGGAGTGTCGCGAGCACTCGAGCCCGCCTCTGATGTAAGCGCCGCACTAGAAGAGCTGAAGTATGAGCGGCCATAAGGGACAAACACCTAAAAACGAAACGCGTCAAAGTTTAAACCCGTCAGCACAAACAGTTTGTCTTATTTTTAAGCTACTTGACTTGAGATAAACGAACTAGGTTAATGCCGTCAACTTTTACTTCCGTTTGTCATATCACCGCAACATACGTCTTCGTGGTAGTTAAAAGGTCGTAACAATAGTACCAACACGCAGTATTTCACGTCGTTAACGTTGCTATAAGTTGCTTGACTTGCTTTAATAACGCTATAATAACTGTTTGGTTGTACAGAAGTTTTAAAGTTTCCTTGTAATGACCGGTGTAGTACTGATTTCCACAGCCTGTGAGTTTCAACACCCACTCAACAATCAGCCAGACATGACTAATTCACTGCTGATCCGTTCTGATCTCCCTGTTTTCTCAAAAATGGCAAATGTGACCCTGGACCACAAAACCAATCTTAAGTAGCATGGGCGTATTTGTAGCAATAGCCAAAAATACATTGAATGGGTCAAAATGATCGATTTTTCTTAAGTAAGGATTAAGTAAAGATCATGTTCCATAAAAATATTTTGTAAATTTCCTACTGTTAATATATCCAAACCTAATTTTTGATTAGTAATATGCATTGCTAAGAACGTCATGTGGACTAATTTAAAGGTGACTTTTTTGTTGTTGTTTTTTGCACCATCAGATTCCAGTTTTTCAAATTGTTGTGGTACTATCCTAATAAACCACACATCAGTGGAAAGCTTATTTGTGACCCAGGATCACAAAACCAGTCTTAAGGGTCATTTTTTCAAAATTGAGATTTTTACATCACATTTTTCACATCATGAAAGCTGGATAAATAAGGTTTTCATTGATGTATAGTTTGTTAGGATAGGACAATATTTGGCCGAGATACAACTATTTAAAAATCTGGAATCTGGGGGTGCAAAACAATCTAAATATTGAGAAAACTGCCTTTAAAGTTGTCCAAATAAAGTTCTTAACAATATACATGACTAATCAAAAATTAAGTTTTCATGCATTTACAGTAGGAACTTTACAAACTATCTTTATGAAACATGATCTTTACTTTCCTTTAATTTCCTAATGATTTTTGCCATAAAAGAAAAATCAATAATTTTGACCCATACAATGTATTTTTGGCAGTTGCTACAAATAAACCCCAGTGACTTAAGACTGGTTTTGTGGTCCAGGGTCACATTTATTCAGATCTGCTGAAACAAAAACAAAAACAATAGAAACCATCACACAGATTCTAATGATTTCCACTACAAATATTATTCCAACATTACAAACCATCAACTTTTAACAATTAAAAAGTGGATTCCCGTAGTGTGTTTTGGAACATGTTCCATTAGGATTTAGTGGTTTTATTAAGTCACCAATAGAAGATGACCAATTACCAGTAGAAACCCACAGGGTCCATTAGTATCCACTAAAACCAGAACATGTCCCATTATAAAACCATTACAAATTCTGCGATGGTGTCTTTTGTTTTTCAGCATTGTTAAATCTGAAAAGCAATACTGATGGCTATATAGTTGGTGGCTATGTTTATGCAACTGGTCCCTGCTTTATCCCATATTTTCCCTGGTGAAAAAAAACAGCATATGCTGATAGGTATCCTGGTCCTTAGCTGGTTTATCCTTGACCAGCAACATGACCAGCATAAACCAGCAAAGGACCAGCCTAAACCAGCATCAAAACATACCTACCAGCATATGCTGTTTTTTTCACCAGGGTTAGCTTTTCTCCTAGAGAGCTTTGATATTTACAAAAGATAAACGCACTTGCAATATTTCACCACAAGAGGTCACGTTAGTGTAAGACTAGTTTTCAGATGGCACTCAGGGTGGCCAATCATATCTACCCCCTAAAGTAGTATGTACCTTTAAAGACATAGTTCACCCAAAAATGAAATTTCTGTCATTAATTACTCACCCTCATGTCATTTCAAGCTTGTAAGACCTTCGTTCATCTTCAAAACACAAATTAAGATATTTTTGATGAAACCCGAGAGCTTTCTGACCCTGCAAGTGTCCTAGCACAGTCAGGGCCCAAAAAGGTAGTAAGAAGATTGATAAAATAGTCCATGAGACATCAATGGTTCATCCGTAATTTTATGAAGCTACGACAATACTTTTTGTGTGCAAAGCAAGCGAAAATAACAGCTTTGTTCAACAGACTACTTAAACAGTGTCCTAACTATCTTTCTGGGCCTTGGACGTATCAGTTGCGTCACTGTCTATGCAGGGTCAGAAAGCTCTCGGATTTCATTAAAAAAAAATTGTATACAGGTTTAGAGCGACATGAGGGCGTGTATGACAGAATTTTCATTTTTGGGTGAACTGTCCCTTTAATGCTGGCTGCGATAGAGAAGAGGTAGAACTGGAGCAACTGTATATGAAAAGGTTGCACATTCATTTATAAATAAAAGGCTTAAATCAGTCATCAGTGACATTTATGGTGGAGGTATTTGCAGTGTAGATCAAAACACCATTTACAATCCTGAAAAATATTTACCACTGTGATTTGAACTAGCATAAAAGACAGTGGTGCAGTTCTTCTCAAGTAGTTTTCCTGGCAATTTCCGTCTGAAGTGATTAGGTTTGGGAATCTCTGGAGTTAAACACTTGATTGTAATTCCCATGCGTTCCATCTTTGAGCCACACTCCCATAGCAGCACTTTCAGTGAGGACTTTATCATATAGTTTATTAATCTCAAATCTGCACTTTATGATCACACAGGAGAGCTTTAATGGCAGACTGATGCTGAAATCTCTATAGTAAACACCTAATAGCACATACAACGAACATGTAAAGCGTACAAAGGAAAGCAGGAAAATGTATGTTGTCATATTAACACACCAGTTATTGACTAAGCTTTTTCTGTAAACACATAGTCCTCATTTACATTTGATGGCCACAGCAGAAATAAGAATATTTATGTAAAACAAATAAATAGGATCATGGTAGTGATTTTAATTATTTCTTTATTATAGTACAATATTTTAACAGTCTATAATATTGAAACAGAATTGTATTTTTACTACTTCGTCTGCACTAGGCACTATTTTGCACTAGGACCGTTTTACTTGAGTTTACCGCAGGGCGGAATTTCACTGACGGACGGATTTGAGTAACGGCGTTTTATGTCCCTGCGCCTTTATTTTGCTCCTGTCAGGCTGTTAGCTAATTCGCCTTGCTCCGTTTTGTTTTTAATCTTTTTGTCACTTGTTTTTGAGGATTTTTTCCCAATACAATTACATACCAACATTGTTTATGCGAGTGGTCTTACTGAGTGCGCGTTTACCATCGATGGAAAACTAGCAGGCGATGCTAGCAAGCTTAAGCTAGCTTCATTTCTGTGACACACAGGTGACAAAACAACAGCTGTTGTTGTATAAATAATTACGATTGAATAACTCAACTTTTAATTACTTAAATTTTTTCTTTTGTAGCACTAAATACATTTTCTTTCCTAAACGAAATGTTGACAACTCCATAACATCTCCAGAGCAGGGTTGGCTAAGTTACTCCTGCCATTTAGCATATATTTAAAGTGCCTCATTTATTTTTCGCAGTCTCTGCTGGAGGGCCAGGATGAGGATGTTCTCAGTTTCACACAAGACGGCCTTTGTGGTCGATCACTGCCCGTACATGGCCGAGTCCAGCCGGCAGCTGATTGAATGTGACATGCTGACCAAAAGCCGCTCGCAGGGTGTGATTCCTCTGGCTCCAGTGTCCAAATCTCTCTGGACGTGTGCCGTTGAGTGCTCTATGGAGTACTGCCGGATCCTATACGATGTTTACCCTACCAAGAAACTGGTGTGTATGAAAACTGAAGCTGATTATGAATATGTAGTTGAAGTCAAAAGTTTACGTACACTTTGCAGAATCTGCAAAATGTTAAAGATTTTACCAAAATATTTAAGATCATACAAAATGCATGTATTTTCTTTTTAAATTAGTAGTGACCTAAATAAGATATTTCACATAAAAGATGTTTACATACAGTAAAATTATAGGTGAATTTATAAAAATGACACTGTTCAAAAATTTACATACACTTGATACTTAAAACTGTGTTGTTATCTGAATGATCCACAGCTGTGTTTTTTTGTTTAGTGATAGTTGTTCATGAGTCCCTTGTTTGACCTGAACAGTTAAATGCCTGCTGTTCTTCAGAAAAATCCTTCAGGTCCCACAAATTCTGTTTTTTCAGCATTTTTGTGTATTTGAACCTTTTCTAACAACGACTGTTTGTTGGATTTTGAGATCAACCTTTTTACACTGAGGGCGACCTAGGGACTCGTATGCTATTACAGAAGGTTCAAATGCTCACTGAAGCTCAGAAGGTAAAATGATGCGTTAAGAGCCATGGGTGTAAACTTTTAAACAGAATGAAGATGTGTACATTTTTCTTTATTTTCCTTACAATATTATATTTTTGTCATTTAGTACTGTCTTTTATAAGCTACAGAAGATGCTTGCATGTTTCCCAGAAGAAAAAATAGTTCAATTTACCCTAATCTTCAAAGTTAAAATATTTTCACCTCCTCCAGGCTCTTAAAGCATGAAAAACTATTATGAACAGCTATCACTGGAAGGGAAAAAAAAAAAACAAAAAAAAACCAAAAACACACACACACAGCTGTGGATCATTCAGGTAACATCACAGTGTTAAGAATCAAGTGTATGTAAACTTTTGAACAGAGAAATATCTTATTCAGGTTAGTACTAAATAGACAATAACATGTATTTTGTGTGATCCCTCTTGTTTTGGTAAAATAATTTACATTTTGCAGATTCTGCAAGGTGTATGTAAACTTTTGACATCAACTTTAATCGTTATGAACTAGGGCTGGGTATTGACACTGGTTTAACAAGTCAATGTGATTCACAAATTCTAATTCAGATTTTGGATATCAGGTAGAATACAAGTCAATTTTTTATCTATTTATTTATTAATTTGTGGAAAACAAGCTGTCCACTAATGCTGCCAAAAAAGTGTAAAAAATGTAATATGTGTAATAGTGCATATGAAGAGTTCAGATGCAAAACCCTCTAAAAGCCACTTTGGTCAAAAATAAGATAATGATACTGAGTGAATGTTCTCAATGCATAGTATACATCCATCAAATACTTTTACTACAGACTCGCTGAATCCCAGTCTCAGCCCAATCAGAAGTACCGGTACTTACGTAGAAACCTATATGTAGGAGCCTGATAAAAATGCTTATTTAAAAAAAAAAAAAAAACGTCAGATGGACTTCATATATTTAGCACAGTATTCCTATCTAGAGTTTTATATATATATATAATTTTTTTTTTTTTTTTTTTTTTTTTTTTTTTTTTTTTTTTTTTTGTAGTTGCATGCGCGGCCATATTGGCAGTACTCGGATGTAAACAACAGCATGGATTGCATGATTAATGTACTACTGAATATGTTTTTTTGCTAATTTATGCTGGCTAAACCACAGGGGAAAAAAACGTGGAAGATGCTAAATCATATAGAGAAGGACTCAGTTAGCAGGAAAGGGTGCAATATTTTGACAAGCTAAAGTTAACAGGTGGTAAAGATACGTACAAGCAGTATCAACAAAGATATTAGCCTAATATTTCACCTACCTGATCGGACATGAAAAGAACAAACGCAAATGTTGTCAAGATTCTTGCCCCGGAAATGCCTTTTGTTCCTCAAGACAAAAGTTTTTTGCACACTTCTCCTTGATTTGGTATAACTATTGGCAGTACAGCACAAAAGATGACAATAATTGACCAATTTTTAGCAGGAATAATCAGCAGAATATACAAGTGTAGTTCAGTTCAGTGGCATTGTTTAGATTCCGTGCCGCCAATATGGCAGATTTATGATGCATCGTGAAAACACTATATTGAATAGGAGGCGTGCTAAAAATAATGTTTAGTAATGTTTGGTTTACCCACAGTTTATTGATTTGAATCAGTTATCAGTCAGATGTACCAATATCGATTCTGAAAACCCAAGATCAGTCTTTTAGATTGCTGTTTTCTGTTGATGAACATTGGTTCATCGAACTGAAGATCAATTAAAATCAGTTAATTGTTATTGTAAACACAGCCCTACAATGAACTGTTTTGTTATATAAAAGAGGTGTGAAATTTTTTTTAAAAAGTTCCTTTAATGTTCCATGGAAGAAAACTGACATATGAAAATCAGCATATGAATAACGAACAAAATGTGGATAAAAGTAAATAATGACGGGAGGAAAACTATTCCTTTAATGTTTCTCAGGTAAACTACATTGTGAGCGATTCTGAGGTTCACATCTTGAACAGCTGGAAGCAGGAGGACCAGAACACACACGAGGTAAAATGCGTGTCGTTTTTGTACCAGAGCAATCTGAGCATTGTGTTGAGCTAGTGTTAAGTATATGTCTGTGGTGTTTGTTAGCTGATGGCTGCGTTGGCAGCTGTTGGGCCTCCAAACCCTCGTCAGGATCCTGAATGCTGCAGTGTCCTGCACGGGCTGGTGGCGGCTGTGGAATCGCTGTGTAAGATCACAGAATATCAGCATGAATCTCGTACCACTCTGATGGACACAGCTGACAGAGTGGCCAACAGGGGGCGCATTATTTGTCTCACCAATGCCAAAAGGTGAGAACTAAATATTTATTAAGCATTAAAAATATGAAACAGCATAACTTCTTTCAGCACTGATAAAAAGAAATGCATCCTGTGCAGGAAATTAGCATATTAAATAATTTCTGAAGCATCATGTGACACTGAGTGACTGTTTTCTGTAGTGGCAAAGCTGAATTTTCAGCAGTAATTTTCAACTTACTATACTATAAATTTCTTTCTCTGTTTTCTTCTTTAAGTGACACTCATGTCAGAATGCTGGAGGACTGTGTACTCGAAACCATTCAGGAGCAAAACAAGCGGGCAGCTGGATCTGACAGGTCAGTTTTGATATTTGTGGAGTCCGTTTTATTCTCATGCCATTAACATGCTAATATTCTTGATGTTACATGTTTTTACTCTGCAGACTGATGCCAATTCAGCAGTGTGAGCTTGTGTTGGTCCACATCTATCCTCAGGGTGAAGAAACTCTGGTCTCGGATCGGCAAAAAAGAGGTAGCGTCTTTCTCTTAATTACTGCAATAAATGAAAATGAGTTTTCATTGGGATATCCATAAGAATTAAACCAAAAAATCAAAGCTCCAAGCTTTCAGTCAAACCAACCATCTCTGAAATGAATGATAACTTTGTTACAAAAAAAAAAATCAGACAAAAGAAGAGCCTGTTTTTGATTGCCAGCTCTACTTTTAAAGCATGGAACCAGCTGTAAATGTCTACACCTGCCGTTGTGTTATTTATTTATGTTCAGTGTTAAAAAAATATTGAAAATTTGTCTTACTGTTATTGGTTTTTTTTTCTCTGTTGTGTGTGCAGCTCTCGCCAGTGTTGAGCAGTGAGGTTCACAGTGTGCGAGCTGGACGGTATCTAGCCTGTAAACTGAATGTGCTGGTTCAGCAGCACTTTGATTTGGCCTCCACCACCATCACAAACATCCCCATGAAGGTCAGACTTGCTGTCAAACACCTTCCTCTCTGCCAATCTCTCTCTTCCTCTCTTCATCACTTGTTTGCACTGTATCGGTTGCTTACACAGCTGCTGTTTTCATGGTTTATTGTTTGTTTTGCTAGCCTACATTAAATGTCTGTGAGCAGGTCAGTACTTTACAAGAGCTACTATTACTTATCCAGATCAAAACCCCACCCTCTCATCCAGCTCTTGCTAATCTCTTATCATTAATGGGAACTTTAAAGAGCTTTCGTTTAATTAGACTGCACTACTTTTAAAAGCTTTTTCCTAAGCATATTTTAATGTTTGATTGTATCTTTTATAAGACTGTTGTAATTTTTACAGTCCATTATAATATAAATTAAGGTAAATAGTTTTTTTTATTTAATTATATTTAATTATTTAATTTATTTAATGTGAAATTAAAGTCAACATAAAATCAAAATTAACCCTATTTACTTTCTTAGTGCACGTTCCTGGTGTTATTATGCACATTGTTAAAGAAAAGAAATATGTTTATCTTATTAAACTTGAACTTGTCTGCAAAGGAATTTAACAAAGGAATTCCATGTTGTGTATTTGAATCCTTTTTCAACAATGACTGTATGATTTTGAGATCCATCTTTTCACACTAAGGACAACTGAAGGACTCATATGCAACTATTACAGAGGTTTCAAATGCTCACTGATGCTTCAGAAGGAAAAAACGATGCATTTAGAGCCGGGGGGTGGAAACTTTTTTGAATTTGAATATCAGGGTAAATTTAACTTATTTTGTCTTTTGGGAAACATGCGAGTATCTCTTGTAGCTTCTGAAAGGCAGTGCTAAATAAATAAAATATGATATTTAGGCAAAATAGGAAAAATGTACACATCTTCATTCTGTTCAAAAGTTTACACCCCTGCCTTTTAATGCATAGTTTTTCCTTCTGGAGCATCAGTGAGAGTGAGAAATTTCTTTGAACAAAATCTGAGCTATATTTAATATAATTTTCGTAAAAAAAAAATGTTCACAAACACTGCTCTGTAATAATTTGTGATTTAGTAATTGAGTCAAATTAACCATTCCAACTGATTCATAGGCATTTTGATAATTAAAAAGAACTGATTCATTTGGATCAGAGTCATTGATATCCACTTTTTATGATCAAATTAATCCATAACAGATAAAATCAGATCCCATGCCTTTTTTGTCTCCTTGAAAATTCAGTTTCGCTTTAAATTGGTCACAATAGGGAAGTTAAATGGGTTGCGAATACCATTTTATGTTGACTTTAACATAGTTAAAAAGGTTTTGTACTGCACACATATGCTCTTCAAGGAGTGTGGATTAGCACACAGCTGGATGGAGAACCATCCCTTTAGCATCCTTTCAGCCCCCAGACCTCCTCTCTATTGGGGTGATTTCTCTATTGCTTTTGCTCTCTCTCTCTTTCTCTCTCTCTCTCTCTTTCTCTTTCCTGGGTGATATATCTTGCCCTGGCTGGGTGTGGCCGGATGTAAAGTGTGTTTTCTTGTTCTGGTCGCTTGTGTTTTCAAAAGCTGCAGAAACACACATTAGTTGTAGGATGTGTATTTGAGACCAATGACCCCAGGGATGAATCCATGGAGTCCACCCTTCTGTTTTCCTAGTCCCTCTCCTCTCCTGTTTTTAATGTGTGTAAGCTTTGTAGCTTACAGCCTCTGATCTCCACTGCATATGAACTGGCTGGGAGACTCTGATGCCTTCATGGACATCAGATCTGTGAGGGCACAGTTATGTTATAACCTGTGCTCTTCAAACATGAAAGCAGCAGTAGATTGTGGCGTGTTAGTAGTGTAGAGGCCCAGCTGCTAATATGTATATGTATGTGTATGTATGTGTCTGTGTGTGAGAAGGAGGAGCAGCATGCTAACACTTCAGCAAATTACGACGTTGAGCTTCTGCACCATCGAGATGCGCATATGGAATTTATTAAGAGCGGTGAGTGATATCAGTCTCCTGTATTAATATTTCAACACAGTCTTCATTTCACTGCATGAAGCAGTGTTTTTTTTTCATTGCGTGAAGCTGTTTTTAAAGTGGACTTAAGATGCAAAATTCACTTTTACATGGTGTTGGCATATAAATGTGTTTTAACAGTGTGTGGACACAACCACCCTACAATGATAAAATTCCATTCACTCCTTTTTTTTCTTTAATCCCCAGTCTCATTTATCAAGCCATTTTGATTTACTGAGCAGTATGATGTCATACTGCACAGGCCTCACCCACAACCACTGACAAACTGTGCTGTATTTGCATGTTTCCACCCTTAGCCAGTTGTATGCTGTCCGACATTTTCTCTGCACTCTGGCAGCTGTAGCGACGTCTCGTTAGCAATGCACGTGTATTGTAGTTGGATGTAAAAGTGAACATGAGTCTTTATTGTGTCCCGACATGGATTTGCTTTGTTTTTTATGGTAACCCACCATGAAATACACAGAAAATAGAAGAGAGCGGTGGAGTGAGCAGTAGCCCGTTAACATTTAAAGAGACATGAGCCGAAATAGGTCGCTATAAACAGAGCTGTTTTTGACAAGGTAAAAGGGTGTTGTTTTACACGACCATTGAGGAATTTTAACCAAAGTATGTTGTAGACATGTCACGAAGACCCTAAAGAATCATACCAACTTGCGGAAAATGGGTGTCTGACGTCCCCTTTAACCATTACAATGCAAAAAAGATTGCAGATTACTTTTGCATGGAATGTAAGATTGTATATTGCATCTGATTAGTAACTAAGTCATTGATGAGTGAATATGCAAATGTTTTTACATTAAATGTTGTGTTACCATGTTATAACTATATATATATATATATAAACTTTTAGTAATGAAATTTCAGTTCATTCAGTTCAAATTTCAGTATACTGCCAGTATATAATTATAAACTCCTTTAAATCAATGGAATTAATTAAATGGATAGTCAAACATAAATCGAACATTGTTTTGTGGAATGTAAAATGAGGAGTTTTACTCATGTTACTCATGGTCCTTTCATGTTTCTGTCTCATGTAGGTGATTTGCACATGGCCGGCAGCACCAGTCGAGACAGTGGGCTGAAGGAAACGGTCACTCTCAAATGGTGCACTCCACGCACCAACAGTGTAGGTGAGTGGAACTCTGGGAACAAATTTCTTCTTCCTTTCCTATGACAGTTTCATTATTTTTTTTTTTCTTTTTACAGAACTGCATTACTGCACAGGGGCCTATCGAATTTCTCCAGTAGATGTTAACAGTAGGCCATCTTCATGCCTCACCAACTTTCTGTTGAATGGTGTGTGTGCACAATCCCTTGTTCCACTGTTCTTTTTTTCTTATTTTCTTATTTGTTTTTCTTAAATGTGAGGGTGCAAAATATTGAGAAATTCGCCTTTAAAGTTGTCCAAATGAAGTTCTTAGCAATGGATATTACTAATCATAAATGAAGTTTTGATATATTTACGGTAGGAAATGTACAAAATATCTTAATGAAACATAATCTTTTCTTAATATCCTAATGATGTTTGGCATAAAATTGCCCCATACGGTGTATTGTTGGCTGTTGCTACAAATATACCCATGCTGTTTACTACTAATTTTGTGGGGTTTTGTTCTTTTCGTCTGGTGTCTTCCCAGGTCGCTCTGTGCTGCTGGAGCAGCCCCGGAAGTCAGGATCAAAGGTCATCAGTCACATGTTGAGCAGCCATGGAGGAGAAATCTTTCTGCATGTTCTGAACAGCACACGCTCCACACTGGAGGATCCACCCTCCATCAGCGAAGGCTGCGGTGGACGAGTGACCGACTACCGCATCACCGTAAGCTCAACAAGTGCTCATTGACCTCGTGAACATAGAAGCTTAAAGGATTAGTTCATCCAAAAATGAAAATTCTGTCATTACTTACTCGTTCCAAACCTTTAAAACCTCTGTTCATCTTTGGAACACAAATTAAGATATTTTCGATGAAATCCGAGAGCTTCATGTACATTCAATACATTAAAGTCATTATTTTAGTTTTCGTCACACACAAAAAAGAATTCTCATAGCTTCGTAAAATTATGGTTGAACCACTGATGTCACACGGAGTATTTTAACAATGTCTTTACCACCTTTCTGGACCTTGAACGTGATAGTTGTGTTGCATAAAGGTGAGTATTTAATGACAAAATTTTCATTTTTGGGTGAACTAACCCTTTAAACTGCTAAACATAGTTATACAGGTACATTAGTAGTGGCGAAGCATTTTGCGGTTCACTACAGCAAAGCCACAAATGGATCCAATTTGCAGCTGTGTGTGTTGCCAACAAATTTGAGGATGTTGATACCCTAGTAGAAAATTGTCACCTCGTAATTAAAGAAACTGCATCAGCGTAAATGCAGCAGTGTATAAGGATGCAATTATATTTCCTGTGTATGGCTGCAGAGTAAATCTTGTTAATATTTGTCTGCAGGACTTCGGTGAGTTTATGCGTGAGAATCGCCTGACTCCCTTCCCAGAATCAATGATAGATGCAGCAGGCAGAATTCCAGTCGAGAGAGCCAAATCTCAACTCGAGCGACACACACGATACTGGCCAATGATCATCTCCCAGACCACCATCTTCAACATGCAGGCGGTGAGGGGCATAATCTTAATCGATGGTCAAAATCACAAAATAAATTGTGGTTAAGATATAGTTCTGTTAATGTGATATTGTGATCATATATGATCAAGTTATTGTTTGTTTGAGTTTATGCAGTTTTGTTTATTTTATGAGTGTTGTGGTCATTTTCGTGTGTGTATTTCAGGTGGTACCGTTAGCTAACCTTATAGTAAAGGACAGTCTAACAGATGAAGATGTGCTGACCTGTCAGAAAACAGTCTATAATCTTGTTGATATGGAGAGGAAGAGTGACCCTCTGCCCATCTCAACCGTAGGCTCCAGAGGAAAAGGACCCAAACGGTGAGAAAATCACATCAAGCTTTGATCTAAAGGTTTCAATTTGTCTTCAAGCTGCTTTGCTATGTATGGTGATACTGATATTTTTACATAAACAGTGATGAGCAATATCGAATCATGTGGAATGAGTTGGAGACGTTGGTAAAAGCTCACGTGGGCACCAGTGAGCGGCACCAGCGTGTGCTGGACTGTATCAGCGCTTGCCGGAGCAAACCACCCGAGGAGGAGGAAAGGAAAAAAAGGGGAAGAAAGAGAGAGGACAAAGAGGACAAAACCGAGAAAAATGGCAAGGACACAGAGGAGAAGGGCTGGACCACAGACTCCGAGAGGTTAGTGTTGGCGAACAAGATGGTGACATTTACATTTACATGTGTCAGGCTGCAGCTTGTGAATTAATGACTGGATTTCCTGATCTGGGTGTGTTTCTAATGTATGTGTCCTTTTTGTTCCTCCAGGCTGAAGGGAGTAATGGAGCGAGAGAAGGACGAACAGAGTGAATGTGAGATCATCAAAGATTCACCAGATTCTCCAGAGCCCCTGAACAAAAAACCACGTTTGGCTACAGAGGAGCAACAGCCTCCAGAGAAATCTAAAGGTTCACATTTATGTTTGATTGTAAAATCAATCCTTTGTTGTGATGAATGAATACTCTGGTATGCATTGCAGTTTGAAATCTAAAAGATACAGTGTGAGATTACCAACATGTAGGGAGGTAACGATATTATCAATATTGTGATACTGCGATAGCAAAACTGTCTAGATATTATCATGGTCACATGACGATATGAAACGGTTTTCCGGGCAAACGGTGTAGTTTTTAAAATGTATAGTAAACTTCTTATTCTGACATAAAAGGTCTTTAAAGTTGTGGTTTGGGCCATTATGTTTTGGCACAGTACCTGTGAAACAAACTAAAATTGTAAGCGCAAGATGGCTTAATCTCTTCATCAAGTCAAACATCGCTGCATGTTTCAAAGCAATGCACACACATTGTTGAGGCGATCCGCTCATGATCCCGAGTTTTACGCACCTCAGAGAGACTCAGTCCACAGTAAAAGAATGCAGCGAATGAGTTTGGGAATGCAACGGCCACAAGTTACGCTTTACATTCGCAGCAGATGATTACAGCATTTCACTAGATTTGTAGTGAGATATGTATTTGTAAACCTGTTTTCACAGGAGTTTTCCTTCAAAATAAAAGCTTTACTGCCTTTTCTGTCAAAATAAAAGTTTAAAAGTGCACTATGAATTGCTGACAGCAAGCAGTTTGGCTTGTAAAACATCAGTGTGAATGTAATTTAGACTGAGAAAGTATATCACAAATGAAAAAAAAGGGTTGACTTTCACTGACTTTTTTCTGACTTAAGTTTTCTTAGTTAAAAACGTGGGTTGGAGCTTTAAATTCTGAACTCTCAAAGTGCATTAGATAGAATAATTTAACTTTAAAATGTACAAATTCTTCATTTGTCTTTTTTTTTAAAAAGTATCACAATAAATATCATATCATGGAGTTTAGATTGCGATATTATAGTACCATGAGATTTTGATATCGTTACATCCCTACCAACGTGTTCTGTTAATAGAAAACAGACACATAAATGGCGGCCCACTTAAATGCAGTGGCTGCTTAGGGTCCAGCTTACAAAGATGATAAATGTGTTTGTGTGAAGTGGTGTAACGCACACCTCTGGGTACCTATGTGTGGACCTTCATGATGTTCATGATAACGCTCAAACCTGAGAAAACTAGTAAAAGAAGCACCAGATACATCAGCACAGTCGAGTTACTTGTACTCGACGAGCACGGCGTCATTTTAAGGTCAGGATTAGCTGCAATCCGAATCAGAAAGGTCGTCATCCCAAGTTAATGAACAGGCAAGTCAGAATGTCAGAGAGTAAGATCAGATCTATGACTAGTAGAAACAGCTGTCAAATAAAATCTCTTCTTTTACAGGTCCTGTGTCTTTACTCACCCTTTGGACCAATAGAATCACTCAAGTGAATTCTAGGAAGCATCAGGAGTTTGCAGGAAGATTAAGCTCAGTGAATAACAAGGCTGAGCTCTACCAACATCTTAAAGAAGAAAATGGGTGTGTTGACCTCATCGTTTGTCTCGCGTGTCCAGTGATCACATTAATCAGTCTTTTTTTGTTTACTCACTGTGTTTTCTTTATTAGGATGGATGTTCATGAGAACGGAAAAGCCACCAGATGATGTGTGGAACACGCCTCTTCTCATCTCTGCAGGATCATTGATTTGTTGAGAGGATGTGATGTGACCTTTGGCATGATATCAAATGATGTTTTTGCCAGGATGCTGATTTTGTGCCAGACCAAGATGAGCAAGGCAATGTTTTATAAGGACACACTTTTTATATGCTTTAGTTTGTACAAAGAGACTGAAATATTCTGAAAAAGAATAAAGAAATTGTAAAATGTGTTCGTGTCCATGCTTGTGTCAATGTAAATGTTCTTTGTTTAATGCTAATTTTCGTAGATTCTTTTACTTGGATGTTCAAAAGACGTCACTGTTTACCTCTGGAAATATCAAGGCATGGTAAATACACTCATTTTTTTCATAAATTTTGTTAGTTACACCAGTCCTAAATGGCAGTCTCAGTCCCTGTGGTCCTCATCCAAATCCACATTTTGGTGATGAAATACCAAATGTTTATTATGGCCACATGAAGGCACTCTCGAGCGCTCCTTCAGAAGCAAAAAATGACAAAGGGGCACCTAAGGAGTCATGGACTGTACCAGATGACTCATTTTATGTGCACTTGCAGTCTTGCAGACTCACAATGGCCCCCATGAGCATGTTTTTTAGGTCCACAATTACAGAGTGTCCCATTTGTCTTTTTAAGTTTCAGAAAGGTGCTCACCAGCAGCCCTTTTCGGCTACCATGTGCCCTCAGTGCACACTTCATATGAACTGAGGTTGTCCCTGGCGGTCAAAGTGGTATTACGTCACAAAATTTGGACTTAAAGGTGAGGAAGACCACAAGGGGTTTGGGTGCGAGTTAGGACAGGGCCATAGACATCCATAAGGAAAATATATGAAGGGTGCCATTTGGGACAGGGTGTAAATGTAGTCTCTGCCTTAGGTGGGCTGCTCACAGACTGATGCAAACTGTATACTTAAATAGCCACGAATGTGACTCTGGACCACAAAACCAGTCATAAGTCGCACTGGTTTATTTGTAGCAATAGCCAACAATACATTGTATGGGTCAAAATTATCAATTTTTCTTTTATGCCAAAAATCATCAGGATGTTAAGTAAAGATCATGTTCCATGAAGATATTTTGTGAATTTCCTACCATAAAAATATAAAAACTTAATTTTTGATTAGTAATATGTATTAGGAATTTAATTTGAACAGCTTTTTGGATTTTCGCAATATTTAATTTTTTTGCACCCTCAGATTCCAGATTTTCAAATAGTTGTATCTCAAACAAATATTGTCCTGTTCTAACAAACCATACATCAATGGAAAGCTTATTTATTCAGCTTTAAGTATAAATAAATGTATAATAATCTCAATTTCAAAAAATAGACCCTTATGACTGGTTTTGTGGTCCAGGGTAACAAATGCTAAAAACTTCCAGTTTGATTTGCTGTCCCCTGTGTAAAACGTCTTATTACCAGTGTTGGGGAAAGTTACTTTTAATGGTAATGTATTACAATGTTGTGTTACTCCATAAAAAAGTAACTAATTGCATTACTTAGTTACTTTTTTATGGAAAGTAATGCGTGACGTTACTTTTGTTACCTTTTGTCACCTGAGCTGGGCTTGTTTATTTATTTTTAATAACAAAAAATCCAAAAGTTAAATTTTTGTTAACTGTAAAGGCCCTTTCGCACCAAAAGTAAAACTAATAAACATCAGGCTGAAAGTAGTGCTGTCTCTGCACCTCACTAGCTGTGTTTCCATTACACTTCAAACTGCGCAAATTGAAATTACGAATTGAAAATACACCTATGCATTCAGTTTCTCCCATATATCGCAAAAAAGTTTGGTTTAACTACTTACATTTAAATTAATAATTCAGTGCACTTATTGTGTATATGTATGTTTTTACATTGTACTTATATTTTGAAAAATACCTATATGTAATTACATCTGTAATTAATTTCTGTAATTACATTTATAATTACACTGTAATTAACCCATCCCTTATACCTACCAATGCCACCAAACCTGTTCCTAACCTTACCCGTATCCCACCTTAATAGAAGCAAAAGTGTTTTGCAATACAATATGACCACAATAAGTACACTGTACTTATTTTTTGATGTAAGTACACAGTAGTTAAGGCCATCTAATATAAAGTGTGACCAAAAGTTTTTGCGCTCACACATGGTTTTTCAGGCAATTCGAAAAAGGAATATTTCGCAAAACTGCAATTAAAATGTTTTTTCCGCATTTACAGGTCACATGGCATATGTAAAAAGTCATGATAGTTCTTCAATGTACTGTAACTTCCAAGAAACACTTGGCTGCTCTCAAGTATAAAGGACTTTCTTCCCTGCCATTAATTCTTACACTGCTTACACTGCACATGTCTGTGGTGCATTACGGCTCTGACACAGCCACCGGAGCTGATCGCGGCCACTCTAATCAATGCTTGTTTATACCGTATACCCTCTTTCGACAAAATATAGCCAAAATCTCAGCCGAATCTGTTTTCATGACTTACTGTGAGAGGAAAATATTACATTTTAGTCACATAATATTGGTTAATGGAAATGCGTAATTTCGCCATACCTTTTTATCGACATTTGTAAAACATCACCAAAGTTTTGCACAAATCTGTAATGGAAATGCGTCTACTCATGATGGGGGCAGGAGAGATGTCAGTGAATAAATGAGAAAACAAAATTACTTGGGTTACTTGTTTGAAAAAGTAACTTGGATATTTTCTTGTAAATTTAAAGTAATGCATTACTTTACCAGTTACTTGAAAAAAGTAATCTGACTATCACTATCAGAAGGCATGGATGAAAACTCTTAACAGAATCATCTCTCACTAATTTTATGTGTTGGTCAGAAGCCATGTATGTGCCAGTAACTTTATAGTGATAGTCAAAAGTCTAGCTCATTCAAGACTTACAAAAGCTCAAAAAGTGCATTTGTTAGATGTGTTTTGACTCTGTAATGAACAGAAAGAGAGGAATCTAGCCAAGGACGGAGCAAGGTAGTGTCGAGTTTTCTGACTCCGAGGCATCTGCTGTTGATATATGCGATCCTAATGCTTGCTGTCAGACTCTGTGCACATATTGAGCAGAGGTGAAAGTGATTGTTTATGTGGGATTTGATTCCTGGCAAGCAGTGCTCCTTTTCTCAGCAGAACTCTCCACCTCTGCACTAGAGAAGCCTGCAGTCATTGGATTTGAGTAAAATCCATCCAAAATAACTGCCCTGGGCTACTCTTTGCATTCTCAGTCCATACAGCTTAGACTTCTGTTAGGAAGAAGCCATTAGGGAAATCAAGCTGTTTGAACTTAGTCAGGCCTTTAACCAGCTGGACTACCTCATTACGCTGAGACTGGGGTTGTTCTTATATTTTTAGAACCAGCTTTGTAGTTGCTTTTTGTAACCTAGGCTTAATTAATCTCTAAATCTGAACTACTGAAAAATTCCTGAACGTAGTAGTAATTTCAACCGACTGCAGCAACACCAAAAAAAGACAGTAAACAGCGATGCTCTATTCTAAATTTATTTCATATTTTACAGTGTTTCTGCACCTTTTCCACTGATGGCATAAATAGTTTATGCTGCTCGATAAACATAAATCATTTCAATGTGTTTTCCAGGCATCTGACACTTCTCAAGAAGGAAGTAGTTTAATTAACATAATTTGTTAAAAATAGAGCTGATGCCCAAAGGGATTTTGGTACTGCATTAAAGGTTAAAACTTCTGATCCAGAGATACCAAACCATGATGCCATTTAATCTGAACGACTTTCAGCTGAGCTTAATGTTTTAGTCACACCTGTGTGCATAGCAGCAGGTGATGGAATACACACACTGTTAATTTCTAATGCACACACATCAGTCTCAAACCTCAAGCCTGTTACAAGTGCACAGATATTTATACAGGCATTTAGCGCAGTCACCTTAATACAGCCCAGTTGAGTATTACACCTGTATTAGGTGCTATAGGTGGATCCTCAGGCCTCTCACACAAGCTTAAAACTGAACGTCAGTGCATGCAGCCTAACAATGCTAAAAAATAAAAACATTTACTGTTTACAGAGCGCTGTGCAATTTTTTCATCTATGTTAAAAATAGTCCTCTTTGCTACGTATTGATATGTTGCTATATGCTATTTACACTATTCTTTTTTTTGTTTGTTTTTTTTAGTAAGGCATGCTTCTCAAACGTTCCCCTGCCATCGTCACACAGACATGACTTTGTTCTTCAAGTCATGCGCTATTCAGACAGCCGAATGCTCTTTTGCAGATCATCTGAGCACCAGTTCTGTGTGAAATCAACATGGCTACTCTATTAAAATACTCAATGTAGAAGCAGATGTTTTTTTGTTTTGAATGTATAGATGCTTTAACAAACCTGTTTTTTGTATTACTAAAAGGTGAAATGATTCAGTCATTCATGAAGATCACATTTTGGCAAAATAGTGTTTTTGGAAAAATGTTAAAAAAAAAAAAAAGGAAGCACAAAAAAAACAGCAGCAAATATAAATGAGTACTTGCTTACACACGCTTTCAAGAGCTCCTTGCTTATGTCCATATTAAATGTAAAAATAAATGGAGTCATTCTGCAGCTGTGTGAATGTAGCTTTTAAGGGAAGCAGGTGCTATTACAGTTAAACATTTGGGGAAAACAAATAAAAATGTCATCAACATATTTTAGCGCTGCTTCCCTTTGCACATACACACAATTACAAATCTTTACATTCATGCAGATATTCATGACCTCCAGAACACTTTGGTTTGATAAGAAATAAAGTTCTAAAAACTTGTAAAAACACAAAAGATTAGCTTAAAATAGATGCAACTTATGTGATTTTTGCTAGTATGTGGAAACAAACAATTCTAGATAAGGATTTTAGTGAGATCAGCTAAATCAAAAAATAGAAATAAATGCATTTATTGGCCAAAAAGCTTGAGGAGAACACGTTGATCTAGGCCAGTCGTTACAACTTGTGCGTAACTACATTTACTTGCATAATTGGAGCAAAGGCTTCTTTTTAAAATTAAGCTGTTCAGCACAAAACCATGTTCCTTTGCTTCATTTTAAAAGGTAGCAAATTTCACTTGCCACAAGCTGTTTTCATGCAAAACACCTTTCTTATTCACTCTCACACGGTTTTAAAATATTGCATGCACCTGTTTTCCTGATTAGTGCGATCAAAAGATTTCAGTAAAATTCCACAGCAGATGTTTTGGCCAATAAAGTGCAAACTAAGGTGAACCCCCACCACTTTTCTATGAGATTTCATCACAACTATGAGCCATAAAATATAAACTGCATAATTTATCATCTCATCGATCTCTTTGCATCTCCCTAAAATTCCTGCTGCTTGCATAATCACATTGAGTATGAGGTTTACCTGGAGATTCAGAAACATTCTAGAAATGAAAGACATCATGATGCTGCATTTTCAAACTTGCACCAAAAGGTTGATGGATTGAACGTAGGCTGAGGCAGCATGTATTCTGTCTGTTTTTCTGTACGAGTTCAGTAGTTGCCATGTTCAAGACATATTCAAAGCCTTACCGTGCTTTGGGTCCAGTGAAAGTGAGCATACATTCAGCTGGAGATGTCTTTGTAGGATTTGGAGAAAGCACTGATTGGGTTGGATTAGTCAAACGACCATCAAGAGAAAGCAATTATCACTGTAAAAACACTCACTGCTTGTTCATGAATCTGTAGCGAACAAAAGATACCGCTATGATTCCAGGGAGTATGATCTCTCCAAAGGAAATCTTGATGGTCTCAGAGTGATATGGAGTCATGTAGGAAGTGCAGACTGTGTTTAAATGTTGATGCCAGGTGCAAAATCAGACGTAGATGCCTTCTGGGTTGAAGGTCGTGTTCAGTGGGCTCTGCAGAGCTCGTAGGTCAGCGGGAAGTTGTCGAGTTGATCCAAGCCGCTTTAGAGATCCAGATTGATTTTCGGACTCTGCAGGGATCAAAAAAGTGAAAAACATTTAGAAACATACATTATAGGTTGGTTACATTAGGTTAAATGAAGAAAATGGGGAATGTGTTTGTACCTATGTTAGCTTCCTCCTCACCAGGGTCTGCTGGTAGGACTGTTACTTTGGTGCCAGTCTGTTGAATAAACTGTTGAAGGTTTACCTGCCTCAGCTCCTTAGTTAACTGTTCCAGCTCCTGCTCTCTTTCCTAAATGAAATGATCAAAAGTTTTAAAAGCTAACCACCAAAATAACAAACTCCATTATGGAGGGTTGGTGCCCTGCAGATTTTAGCTCCATCTTGCCTCAACACACCTGCCTGGAAGTTTCTAGTATGCCTGGTAAGACCTTGATTTGCTTTCCGAGGTGTGTTTAATTGGAGATGTAGCTGAACTCTGCAGGACAGTGGCCCTCCAGGAACACCCCTGCTGTACTATGTTCTAATTTTTTTTTAGAAGAAGATTGTGCTCGAAAGCCTGCCTTGTTATCATTTGTTACTACGACAGTCCAGAGAGAATTTAGTGCTTTAAAAGCAAGTGTGTCTGTGTTATGTAACGTTCCTGGTGAATGCAAACTGTACTGGGACATATCCTGCTCCTTCACTTCATGTGTAAGCATTGGCAAAGATCTTTTACATAATATCTGTGACCATTACCCCCCACCCCCACCCAGCTTCCTAACATGCTGCTAAGCCGATTAGAAGCATTGTTGGAACTTAAGGCCAAAGAGTCCAAAACAATGCAGCTGCAGTTCACAAAGTTTCAGCAGAGCCAGGCTTGTACTGCATGGAACAAAGTACTGGGCACAGTGGTTGGGTATTCATTCGTACTTTGCTTCACAGGTTGTTAGAGAACACTGTATTTGCTAGCAAAACTTTGTGGCCTGGTTCCACAATATCAATAAGATATTTCCAGTAGAGACAGCTCAAACATGCATTTTAGTCTGGGATTAGCCTTAAGCCTTGTCTGTGACACCAGGGGTATGTGCACAGAGTGGCACTTGAGTAAATCTGCCACGGATGCAATGCAAGAGTTGCAAAAACTCTCTGAAGGGGCCAACCTGATCTCACAGCAGTTCGTACATATTTGACAAGGTGGCTAATTTGTACGAATTCATGCAATTTGTGAGAAATCGTACGTATTTTACAAGATGGCAAATTTGTAGATATTTGTACGGAGGTCTACACCTAATCCCTTAACTTAACCGTCACAGAAATCGTATAGAATTGTACAAGTGGGGCTTGTATAAATTTGTATGAATTAGACATCTTGTGAAATAAATATGAATTGGTTGTGAGTGTTGCAAGGAACTGCTATGACAGGATTGTACAATCCTGCTCCTGGAGGGCCAATGTCCTGCAGTGTTTAGCTCCAACTTGCACCAACACACTTGCCTGGAAGTTTTTAATGATCCTGAAGACCTGGTTCAGGTGTTTTTGATTAGGATTTGAGCTAAACTTTGCAAGATAGTGGTCATCCAGGATCAGGACTGGACAGCATACTCTCAATTCATCAATAGTGATTCACTTCTGCTATTTTGGAGAAATTGATTTCATGCCAACTGCGAACCATACTTTAATACTTGGTGTGCTGTTGTGTGTTTGATTTGTGGACAACAACTTTACAGTAACCAAATCAACCAGACTCGCTGATGTCGAATAGATTTGTTCGACCCCAAAAGATCTGCTTGTGAAAGCAACCTCAGTCAATTCTGATCACTTTCAACTGTTAGAGTAAGTCAAAATTTGGTCTTGGAAGGCCACTGTCTTAGCTCCAACTTGCCTCAACACACCTGCCTGGAAGTTTCAAGTTTAGTCTGGTTTGGGTGTGTTTATTTGGTTTAGAAGCAGAACTCTGTAGAACAGTGGCCCTCCATGACCGAGTTCTGATAAGTGAATTCTGATCTTCCTTCAGGCGATCTTACCTGTAGCCTAATGTTCGACTGCCCAAGTGAGAGCTCCACAGCTCTGCAGCTGCTGTCCAGTCTTGCAGCCTGCTGCACCTGCAGGTCCAGCTCAGCACGAGCCTTGTCCAGTCGTGAACGGACCTCCATTTCATCTGCAAGCCGCGTCTCCATTAGCTCTTGTTGCAGGCGCTCCGCTTCCAGCCCTGCTTCCATGCACTGAATACGTGCCAGGTACTCTCCCAGCTGCTCCTCACACTCCTGTACACGGCTGCGCAGTTCCTGCAGCTGCTCACGAAGTTGCCTCTCATTGTCCTGCTCAATCTTCAGCTCATTCTCCCAGAATTCATGCTCCTTCATCTCTGCCTCATTCCTGCGGACCTGCTGCTCTAGTTGGACCAGCTCCTCTTCTTCTTCCTCCGTCAATTGCTGCTGCAACTCAGTCTCGCAGCGTTGCAGTTTCTGCTCTAGGATGCGCAACTTGTCCTTCTGCAACTGCACCAGGCGGGACAGCTCCTGTGTAGGGGCCGGAGTGCTGCTGCGGTTGGTGTTTACCGCTCTCTGCTTGGACTCACCCTCACGATTCTTCCCAAAGATTTCACGTAACCCCTTGGCACCACCGGTGAAAGTGAGAGACTTGCGTTTTGGTTCACGTCGTTTGAGGGAACGGTCATTGGCTGTGGGGCGGAGCTTTGCCATGGGAGGGAGACTTTGGCGGTATAAGCTGCGCTCAGGGGCTCTTGCAGAGGTGTCCGAGGTGGGACGCTCACTCAGAGATGGGCCTGTACGTTGAAGCACCAACTGCACATCACTAGCGTACTGACCCCACTTATTCAGAGAAACCACAGGATTCTCATGTGGCGCCAGATGTCTCTCTGTCTCGCGCCATTTTTCAATCAGTGTGTAGCGACCAGTCCGCCCTGCAATGCGACACTTTCACATTATCAACGCTTTTTAGAAATTGATGAAAATATGTGTAATTTCTTTAGTATTGCCAGTTGTAGCTTCTAGTTTGAGTTAAAGTTTAAGTGTAATTTCTGCATTAGCGTCAGAAATCTGAATTGCAACAATAATGACTGTATTCAAACAAGTATCCCAAACATTTGCCCAATCTAATCCCAAAATCAGGCCACTGGTTGAGCTTTGTCAGGATAGTCAAACAAACACAGCATTGTTTGTTAGCTGAGCCATAGCCTTAACACTCTTGGAAAATTAATCTATGAATGACTTGCATATTGTTATCTTTGGACATTAAGCTAATATAGGTTTAAAATATTTTAAAGGGAACCAAGGGTATTAAGACTTGTATGGCCTAATATAACATAAATGTCTGAAAATTACTGAAATATGTAGTAGAAAACCCATGAAAGATTTACGTTATTTCAAAAACCCACATCGTTTTATAAATATTTTAGACTATGGGGGCGCCAATATTGTGGTGATGTGAAATGGTTGCACTCGGTGAGCTACTGGTGCTACCTGTTGCTATTTTTACCACAACACAACTCAGAAAAAAATACAATACTGATATGATGACCACAGCTTTTTGGCCCGGATGGCATCTAGCATTTCTTGTCTCTGCCATTTGTAAGCTCTTTTAGTAGCTGTGCTCTACTAAAAGCCTCAAAGGCTAAAGTGGAGAGAACAAAGACATGCGTCTTTAGGATGTTTTATTCGTCAACAGGCATCTTCCCATTCTTTTCTTTTTTTCTTATCACTAAGAAAGCAGTAAAGACTTACATGGCTTCTCATGTTGCCCTACGACTGAAAATGACAACCAAACACCGCACAATTTGGCATTATATCAGTATTTTATTTTTCAAGTTGTGTTGCGGAAAAAATAGCAACAGGTAGCGCCAGTAGCTCACCGAGTGCAACCATTTCACGTCATCACAATAATGATTGTCCAAAATATGTATAAAACGATGTGGATTCGTTTAAAAAAACATGAATCTTTCATGGGTTTTCTACTACATATTTGAGTAAGAGACTCCATTTACATTATATTAAGCCATAGAAGTCTTAATTCCCTGGGGTTCCCTTTAACATACTACACTACTGTACACACTTCTACTTTAATAAAACCATATATGGCTAAACAGAGAAGCAAGCAGACATACAAGCTCATGACACATAGATGTAAGTTTCCAAAGGAAATTCATCCAACATTCACCAGATACCAGGCGCCTCAGTGGCACAGAGATTGCACTTATTCATGAAATAATGGAATAAGACAGAGTCTCATTTTTTTCTAGTATGGGGTGATAGGGTCGAAACTCTGAGACTAGAAGGGACAATACTGCATTTCACTGCTCCAATCTCTGATCTCAAAGAGGACTTGTTGTCAAGGAGACAACCATAGTGAGGGTTATGTTGTGTAAAAAACAGAGGAAAGGAGAAACAAAGGAGGAGGGAGTTTGGACGGAAACATGCCAAAAAAAGAATGGAAAGAAATTCTGTTAAAAATGGTACCATTGTGGTATAAGTTATTCACCAATCAAATTCTGTTTTAAGCATGCAAAAGTGACCAAAACCCTATTTGGGTCTATATAGAGGATATGTTTGACATTTAAATTCAGTGTCTCACCTATTGCTTGGGCCAAAGCGATAACAACCTCTTGACATGTGGTGACTTCTGTGACCCCGCAGACAATGCGCTGCACTCCATCCACCCATACCTTCAGCTCCATGCCTCTCATCTGGATGATGTCATTCCTCACCTCTGCAGGCACCCGTTACAAGTTCTCTGGTCTGCATGCTGCTCTTATCACTGCTTGAAAGACCAAAGAACCATTTGTGCTAATTCAGCTTACATAAGAAATGACTTAACCACCTTCTTTAATAACAGTGACATTACTGGCATTTGTTTCTTTATGATACTCCATCTATTGTGTCAGTCTGGCAGATGGCATCTTTAGTTCCCTGTATAGGGAGTGTTTGGGTGCTGCAATGCTGAAGTTTTACTTCCAGCTTGCTCACACAATAAGCCCTGATCCTCAAATCCGGCTTGCAAATCAATTTTCACATACTTCCCTGTGGTTTGGCTTTTCATGTTGTCCTGTTGTTCTCTTAAAGGATTAGTTCACTCCCAAATTTAAAATTTCGGATAATTTACTCACGCCTATGCCATCCAAGAAGTTCATGCATTTCTTTCTTCAGTCGAAAAGAAATGAAGGTTTTTGAGGAAAACATTCCAGGATTTTACTCAATATAGAGGACTTTAATGGGGAAAAACTTCATCTCATTTCTTCCTGACCTGTTGATCCCCATTGAAGTCCACTATATGGCGAAAAATCCTGGAACATTTTCCTCAAAAACCTTCATATCTTGGACGACATAGGGGTGAAATTATAAGGAAATTTTAATTTGGGAGTGAACTAATCTTGATTGTTGGACTGTAGTACTGCAGTACTATATAGTATAGTAAAAATGGATAGTTCTGCCACTAATGGACGACATTCTTGGTATTTTTTTGAGTTTAAAAGATCAATTAAACAAAGCATATGTTAACACAAATACCCCACAACTCCCAATTTTAGATGTGTTGTCAGATAAATGTTACTTTTTGTTGTGCAAGTTTATTTCCTTCCTGTCATTGGCAAGGAAAACTTTGGTCTAGACTGATGCCTGTTCTCCTCTGTGGCAGTGTACTAAGGGATGAGAGTGATTTATTTAGCTGTGAAGCGCTCAAGCAGAAGAACTGGTCCAAACAGGCCTGTGTGAACAGTATGGATGGCGCCCACTCCCATGAGACGCACTCATAAAGGATAAGTGAGATGAGCTGTACACCCCTGACAGGTAATAAGTCTTTGAGGGTGTGTGTCATGAAGAGAGAAAGTCCTCTGTTTGTCTCTCATTCTGTCTGTCTCCGGGAGTATTTGGCCTGCTGAAATCTGGCCTCTGATGGGCAGTGGGGAATATCTTGATATGCTGTCTCACACCCAGCTGATGTCCATGATGGATATCTGTGTCGGCATAGTGCAATCAGTATGTCAACACTAAGCAAATACAGTTTCAGCAAACTCTTAACCCTAAGCCAAATTCCAGCACGGAAGTCATCCCTACAGTTGTGGCATGGGTATTAGTATATAGTATTCTCAGAAAATTAAGGTTAAACCAATTATGTCACATGGACTATTTTAACAATGTCCCTACTACCTTTCTGGGCCTTGAACGTGTCAGTTGTGTTGTCATCTATGCAGGGTCTAAAAGCTCTTGGATTTAATCAAAAATACTTTCATTTGCAGGTTTGGAATGACATAAGAGTAGGTAATTAATGGCAGAATTTTCATTTCTGGGTGAACTATCCCTTTAAATTATTGGATTAAAAATCCCAAAATGAAGGAGGTATCCAAGCAAGAATAACAGAGACAAAGGGTTGGGTTCTTTCGACTTGGGCCAGTACGCAACCATCTATCGCAACCACAAGGAACACCCTAGCAGCTGCCTTGAAATGCACTTAAAACTCTTTAGCAACCACCCATAACATCTTAGCTTTTGCATGGGCAAGCAAGGCTCACATTTTCTAAATAGCTTGTTTTAACTCTGTCCTGGTGTGCGTTTTGATACTCTGACATCATGTTCTAATCGGGCCAGTATGTGTAATCATTCACTTCTGCTTTAGAAATCTCTCATGAGCTTGTTGATTTAGTTCAGTCCTGCCCGTTCTGCAAAGCAGCATACAGTTGTGTTGTTTTCTTGTATTTTTTTTAAAATGCTGCATCAAAACCCTACCCCCAACAATATTATGTGTCAGCTGCAGAATCTGCGTTGTACTGTATGATACAGGCATCTGCTCCAGACTAGCTTCGGCTCCATGACCTGGGGCTAAATTTAACGAACTCAAGGCTTTGGCGGGACGTCAGTGTAAGGTACAGCCGAGACAGCTGCTAAAGGAGACGTAGCGCGTCTAAACTCACATTCCAGTCGACTCACATGTCTGACGTCTGCAAACACAGATCAGTATAGCACATATGGCTAAATGCAACGGGTGTAACGGTACTAGCACGCTGTAGCGTTCTCACATTGTTCATCCATTCTGCTATACTAACTAAGGGCTGTTGAATGTAACAGTCAGAAGTTTATAAAACTGCTCAAGGTAGCTGTCATATTTGTTGACATGAAACTAACAAGTGAAGGCTGGCAGTACAGTCCTTTCAGTATGTTGATTGTTTATCCAGCTAAATTTGTGTTGGATTAAACATGGTGTCTACCATAGAACATTTTCCAGATCTCTCAACAGGTCTGCTGTTTTTGAGATGAAAGCTTGTTCTGTCGCCGTAATTCTTGGAGTTTTATCTACAGCACTTGAAAAACTCCTCAGGATGCTAACGGTGTGTGTGGACTGTAGTGGGGGGCTGTTCTAACAAGGGTCCAGACAAACACAAAAGTCCGCTGGAGAGACGCCCACCCCTGCAGGCCTCACAGCATGGCTGGACACAAACAATCCATCTCCATAGTGATGCTTTCACAGCTTTGTGAATCTCTCACATGGCCGGCTGTGACTGGCCTGGGAACTAACAAACACCGGCAATTAAGGAACAATCTCTTTATTTTAACTTTTGTCCATGTCCCACTGTATAACTTTGTCCTGTCAGGGATTCCCAGCTGAACAACGCACCAATGAGTCACGAACTGACATTAAGGATGAGAAACCCTGAGTACGATTCTTTAACTCAAAGAAACTTTAGTCTGAGTTAAATATGTCATATGCTTTATCACACAATGTGGGGGAAGGGACATATGTGACCCTGGACCACAAAACCAGTCGTAAGTAGCACGGGTATATTTGTAGCAATAGCCAACAATACACTGTATGGGTCCAAATTATTGATTTTTCTTTTGCAAAACCTTGCAGTTCAACACAAAATTTAATTTGGGTTATTTGAACAAAATTTAAATTCATCTTTTGAGCAACTCTTTTTTTCATATGTTTTGAGAGGCACTGCTAGTGAACTTTGCCATTGCATGGGTTTCTTAAACAATATTTAAAGTGGCATAGGTAGTGAGTTCAAATCCACCTTTTACCTTACTTGTTATTCTCAGTTTTCATATCACGTATCAGATCGGAAGTCATTTAATTTAAATAAAAATTAAGGAAATAATCGAAAAGTGGAAAATAATGTGTTAATAACGTGTCAGTTAAGATTAATGTCCTAAAGTTATTGTCCCAAAGCAGCATCCATTTAATCATTTTAATAAACATTATAATTTACACACAATATGTTATTGCATACTTATTTATAATGTACTACAGTGCTGAGGTGCAGAGGCGTAAAAATAGTAGAGTTAACGGCTGGTCTGTGTGGTAATATAGTACATCGGGGAGGACATCCAAACGCTCCACTATCATTCATCGACCTCAAATATGGCTTATCATCTGTATGTAAGTAGTAGCAACTTTACATTGCTGCTCAATCTAATTTTAACCTAGTAAAATGTGCGCTATTGAAGTGTCTGTTCGGAGTGTGGAAGCTGAACAGTAGCATGCTTTCCGCATGACGGATGGAGGCGCCGGTGCGGTCACTTGCTCTTAAGACCTAAGAACTTAATTTGGACAACTTTTAAGGCAATTTTCTCAATATGTAGAATTTTTTTGCACCGTCAGATTGCATATATTCAAATAGTTGTATCTCGGCCAAATATTGTCCTATCCAAACAAACAATACATCAACGGAAAGCTTATTTATTCAAAACAATTATACTTGACTGGTTTTGTGGTCCAGGGTCACATATCCTAACATACATGAAAAACAGCAATATATTTTTTATTTTTTTCCTCTGTCTGTGTTTTCTTACTGCAGAGCAGACAAATCCCTTCATTTCCTTGAGTTGGATGGCGTGGGTTAAAAAGAGGGAAGTGAACTGCCTGTGAACTATGACATGCACGAATATGCACGCAGGGATGGTTTAATAATCTAAGGTTCTGGAGAGTCCCTAAACTTCATTCATACTGCATCCACAGACCAGACATTTTTGGCATTTTATAAAAAAAACCAAAGTGTAGAACTGGAAATCTGTGGGTGCAGATCTTGCCTACTAGTACCCCATCAAAAGTTGCATCCTAGAATAGCTCTGATCTGCATTGCCATCATGCATTTATTCATGATACTACATGTACATCTGTCAGCACAGTTCCATCTCACTACCTTTGTACTGTTGTCTACTCCACCTTCACTCAGCTCTCCATCGCTTTCTTCTCTCTTCCTCTAGTAGTTCTTGCTCTGGAGTTATTTAGCACGCTCGTGATATCCGCGGTCAGCAGATTTGATCAGTGGGTGTTTGATGAGCCAGCTGTTGTCATATAAAACCGTATGTAATGAGCGGCTGAGGCATGTGTAATTGCTTGCGAGTGAGTCATTTCTATGAATGAGGCATGTGTAAACAGATCTATGAGTGAGGCAGTTAAAGGTGGTGTCTGAAGGCTAAAAAGGCACATGCAAATCCTATGTTTGCACAATATCCTGGCTACTAAGATGGATTTTTGATGGGTCTTGCCCTGCCTGCTGCATCTGTTGAAATCAGTGTGTTGAAAATTAGTTTCATTTTGACCAAGAAATAAGCATTGCATTCATTAAATTCTATACTAAATCATCACATGCGACATTAAGATGCCTCTGGAATGTGGTCTAGGACCAGTTTCGATAACAGACACAACAAAACAAAACAAGTTTTAGTATGAAAGGCACCGGTTGGTTTCGCAAACAAAGTGTCAGTAACTAAGCAGCTCTGTAAAAGAATGTTGCATTGATCATAATTGTAAGTAGAATTGAAAATATAAATCTGGTGCAGATAAACAGAAATGCAAATCTGCTGTAAAGCACGTTACTTTAATAACAAAGGCAACAGTTTGGCCTCTACTCCTTGTTCTTGTGTAAGTTCTGATAGTCGGTTTATGTAATCAATCCAGCTTAACAAAAAACAGTCCTGTCTATTAATATAACTCTGCAGTTTGTATGACATTATGTAAACTCTGGAGTTGAGTTGTCTTCAGTTGTTTGAGATTGATGTTCATGTTCATAACTTTAAAACACTACATCATTCAGCAACATTATATAATACTTAACACATTATATAATGTAATTTACTACCCACTTTATTTTTTATCAAGAGTAGGTGTGGCTTTTCAAACTTTTCTTTAGCCACTAGTTGTTTTAGGTGTACAAAAAGAGTGTTATGCTGCTTAGTATGTTATTTAAATATTTTATTATCATAATCAATTTATTGCACTTTGTTACTCTTTTAGTTACTTAAATATAACAGCTAAAAATTACTCACCGATGATGAATAAATGACAGAATGGTCTTTTTTTGGGCGAACTATGCATTAAACACATTATTAGTATACATTTTAATAATTCACACATTTGCATTTCAGTGTGAACTACTGACTTGATAAACATTATCACTGAGACTAAGGCTGGTTGTTGCACTTTTGCTCCTTTGAATGTTTTTGAAACCAATTTCTGTATAAGCACAGCATTTAAGGTTTATGTAAATACACACTAGAGGGGCATGTTGTCACATTATATAGGATACAGTGAACCCTAGCATTAAATAGCTCAGTACATTTTGATTTAAAGCCTTATGAATGCACAGACACAACCAAATAGTCCCAGTCCCTGTTTGTGTCTAATAATGACTCATTAATCAAAGTTACTACAAAGCCTCCAGTCGTAATTAGTGTTTATGGGATGCAGTGCTGTGTGTTTGTAAGTTTAGGAGGGGCTGCAGGCCTGCTGCTGATCTGATGAAAAACACTGACCATCACAGTCATGTAACCCGTTGAAACGCATATCAGTAGATCAAGGGCTGGTGATAAAAGCCCTGACATTGCCCGCACACAGTCTCCTGTCACATGCGCCTGTTCTCACGTAACGCGTCCCGTCACAACTATTTAAAGATGCGCTATGAAAACACATAAAATGCATGTCGCCCTGATTTTGGGCTTTCGCGACCGTTCAAAACACGGTGCCGAGATGTTTATTTCATATCATTTTTGTACCTGCGTGTGTCTGCAGTCCCGGACCGCCACAATCCTCAGTCCGGGTCCACTACTTCGCTCCGCCGGAGCTGAACCGAGATTTAGACAGATGATGTGCTTTCCCTTTTAATGCCTCGTAAAGACTCTCTTCGTTTGATGTCCGTTAATGTACAATAGTCCGGTTAGGAGGGTCCGCTCGCTGAAGTTCAGTGTGGCCCGTTACATCAGCAGCAGCAGCAGCAGCAGCAGCTCTGCTCTTACGCGAGTGAATACAGTGAGCGCGAACGGGACACCGCAAGGCATCATGGAGCGAGCACTTTAAAGCTGCACAGCCCACACTGAACAAGTGTGTTCAGGCACACACACACACATTGCATGTACCACACGTTTTGGGGTTATTTGGCAAACTCTGTAGGGTTGCAGTATTCAGTAACCAATTGATATAGTAGCCTACGGTATTTATTAATAAGTGTTTTCAGCATCATATGAATGCATCACGTCCATTTCTGGCATGTATTGCCTGTTAGGCATCATATAAGGCTCATCATGTTTTATTCATATTTTATTAATATTTAATTTAATTTAACAGATTTCTCTGTTTACTGATATGTTTAAGAAAGCTGAAAGCTTTAAAACTTTTGAAATGATTTGCAATTAATATTTTTTTATTTTTTAGCTAGGCTTAAGTTTAATCAAGATTATAATTTGCTTATGAACTGCCATTCAAAAGTTTGGGATTTTTTTTTTTCTTTTAAGAAGACTTTTCTGCTCATCAAGGGTGCATTTATTTGATTAAAACACAGAAAAAAACAATAATATTGTAAAATATTATTGCAATTTAAAATAGTGGTTTTCTGTTTTAATATACTTTAAAATAGAATTCTTGTGATGCAATGCTGAATTATTGCATTAATGCATCATTACTCCAGTCTTCAGTGTCACATGATACTTCAGAAATCATTTACTATTATCAATGTTGGAAATGGTTGTGCAGCCTAATATTTATTTTTTCAGCATTCTTTGATGAATAAAACGTTAAAAAGAATAGCATTTATTTAAAATGGAATTTTATATAACAATATACACTAACGTTCAAAATTTGGGGTCTACATTTTTTCTTTCTTTTTTCTTTAATCATTTAATAATTTAACTCAGCAAAATTGATAAAAAAATGATTGTAAAAACTTATATTGTTAGAAAAGATTTTGAATAAATGCTGGTCTTTATTTTTTATTCATCGAAGAATCCTGAAAAAAGAATCACATGTTCTAAAATAAGTATTAAGCAACGCAACTGTTTCCAACATTGATAATAAATCAGCATATTCTAATGATTTCTGAAGAATCATGTGATGCTGAAGACTCGAGTAACGATGCTGAAAACTCAGCTTTGCATCACAGGAATAAATTATATGTTAATGTATATTAAAATAGAAAACTGTTGCAATATTTCATAATATTTTTTTCAGTGTTTTTGATAAAATAAGCAGAACTTTGAGCATATTTAAAAAACTTAGAAAAAAAAAAAAAACATAAAATCTTAGTGATCACAAGCTCTAGCTTGCCTTGTTAAGTGGAGATTGCAGAGATTTATTGCCTTGTTATGATTAGCCCTACTATAAATGACCAAAATTGTACCATGGAACATGTTAAATAACACTAACAGTGCAAAAGTTGATCTTTGACTGTGCTTTTAACTCATTTCAATAGCCATTTCTCATTACAATAGCAAACATGATATGTTTTTATATCATATTTTATATCATGCAAAATGCATTACTGTGCTGCATCGACCTGCAGTGTAGTCTCAGCCCTGATTACTGTGGATCAGTTGTGTACGTGCTCGGTAAATGTGTTACAATTTGCCATGTACGCTGATTGTAACCAGCTTTGATAATGTATATAAGATAACAATATATATAGCCAGAGTAGAAACAGTTGAATCTGTTTTAATGTAGGATACTTTTTTCCTCAATTTGCCTTGACATTGAAACTTTTTGCCCACTCAGATCAGAATGTGCTGTAAATGTACCCATGTGGAGAAACTGTCATAGAGCACAAAACAGTGGATTGGTCTGTGCACTAAATGCCTGGATGAGGTCTGTTTATCTGCAGTGCTGCATGTGAAATCTGTCCAGCCTATGATGAGATTATCCACCCAGAAACCTGTGATCTATTGTGTGTTGTGGGATAACACAACCTGCAATCTGTTTCTCATAAAAACATCTGCTGACCTGTTTCCTCCCTTAACACAAGTGTGTCCTGAGGTTATTAAACAACATAACTTTAGACAAGTATTCACAGATTGCAAATACTAGTCAGATGTGAAAATGCAACGTCACATTTTTCATAATTGTAAAATATGAATGTGTTTCTCAACGGTATATAATACTTAGTCATTAAATAAAAAATAGGAGTCTCTGAAAGATCATTAAAATGTGCTTTCTTGCAATTATAAACAATTTTGTTTCCATCACACCAGCTTGATGGAAAAGTAACAGGTAGCATGTGACGAAACGGCATTAAGAGCAGAAGCCTTCTGAAAGCACTAACCCAAACTTATATAAAATGATCATATTTATGTTGCGTGACGGGAAAAAGATTGTAAAATCTAAATACTAAATACTGAAGAGCAGTTTGCCATCCACTCCACTAGGGGCGTGAGCGCGCTTCACGTTCATCTTCACGACACTTTTGGATCCCTGGTAACGTGACGCTTGTAAACAATCTCCACAACACAATGCCACTGGTCTCTTTTATCATAAACCGCGTTTCTCTTGTCAAATTACTAACTTAATGCATTAAAGTATGGATAAATTAATCAGTAACTAATGCGTTGTATGAACTAAAGCCTGTAACTATATATATATATATATATATATATATATATATATATATATATTTATTTATATAAGATAAAAACAAGTAATTCCAATATTTCGTTATATTGATTGTCTGAGAAAGAAACAAGTGTTGTGGGAAGCTTTTATGTTACCCTGCTGCTTCATGGTTTTCTTGCTTTTAACTGTATGTTGTAAGACTTTTGTCATTTTGAAATGTAAAACTGTATAACATTGGACATATTTGCAGCAGTGAAATTAATATGGTGCAATTTCTTTTGGACTATGGTAGATTTACAGACAGTGACTGACAATTTGTTTTCATTGTGTAGCATTTGCTCATGATGTTTTTTGAATGTTCTGTAGTTCTGGGACTCAGTGCTTATAGTCATAGCCCTCAACTTCCTGGGCTTCTGCTTTTCAGACAAAATGGTAAGATGAATGATGGATATTCACTAGAATCAGTTTACATACACCTTGCAGAATCTGCAAAATGTTATTAGTTTGACAAAATAAGAGGGATGATAAACATGCATGTAATTTTTTTATTTAGTACTGGCCTGAATAAGATATTTCACATAAAAGATGTTGACATTTAGTCCACAAAAGAAAATAGTCGTTGAATTCATAAAAATTACCCCGTTCAAAAGTTTACATACACTTGATTCTTAATATTTTGTTGTTACCTGAATGATTTTTATTTATTTATTGATTTATTTATTTTTGCTTAGTAATAGTTGTTTGTCCTGAACAGTTAAACTACCTGCTGTTCTTCAGAAAAATCCTTCAGGTCCCACATATTCTTTGGTTTTTAAACATTTTTGTGTATTTGAACCCATTCCAACAATAGCTATGATTTTGAGATTCATCTTTTCATACTAAGGACATCTGAGGGACTCATATGTGACTATTACAGAAGGTTCAAATTTCCAGAAGAAAACACAATGCATTAAGAGCACAGAGTGAAAACTTTTGAACAGAATGAAGATGTGTACATTTTTCTACATTTTTCTAAATTTGTAGATAGATCTTTATAATAGTATTTTTTTGTGTGTGTGTGTTTGTATTTGTTGGATCTAAATTATTTTTTTGAAGAACTGCAGGCAGTTTAACTGTTCAGGATAAACAAGAGACTCAAGAACAACTATCACAAAACAAAAACACACAGCTGTGGATCATTCAGGTAACAACACAGTATTAAGAATCAAGCGTATGTAAACTTTTGAACGGTGCCATTTTTATAAATTCAGCTATTATTTTCTCTTGTGGACTATGTGCCAACATCTTTTATGTGAAATATCTTATTCAGGTAAGTACTAAATAAAAAATATCATGCATTTTGTATCATCCCTCTTTGTATGATGGTTTTGGCAAAATAATTAACATTTTGCAGATTCTGCAAGGTGTTTGTAAACTTTTGACCTCAACTAATATAAAATAATGTCTTTTTATTAGCCATTATTGACCAGTTAAAAAGTTTCACTTTCTTTCTCTCAGTATTTGTATTTTTGGGAGGCAAATGTGTAAATGGAGATTTATAATTCTGTAATACAATTGAAACTTACATACAGTACAGAAGTAAGCATATGTCTTATCTTGTTTTGATTATTTATGTTTTTCGTCTGCAGAACAAGCGTTTGGACCATACAGAGCTTTAAGATGTGGACTAACAGTCGCTGTAATAACGACTGTTTATCTGCTTATTGACAGGTAATTATCATGTGTTCGTGTTTTGGTCATGTGGCTTTCAGTTCAACACATAAGAGATTTTACCTGTTCAGTTAAGAGCTAAGTCCATTAACTGCTAGATTCCATGTTTATCTGCTGCTCGAAATCATGACAAAACTTATAAGCTTATAAACTTATAAGTAGTATAAAACCACATGTGTGTCCTATCACAACTGACTCTGCTCTTCGAGTTTGGCATTTCGTTTAATAAGTCTGCTACACTTACTGACCACAAAAAGGATTCTGCTTGCGTATGTAAATGTTGAAGTAAACTAGACGTTCAAGTAATGAGTTAGTGACCAAACTTGAAGTTATTTTCAGTCTACTGGCACTATAACACGTCTTGTTTGGTGGAAAGGTAACAAGCAGTTTGTCGCCTGCACCGCTGGGGGCGTAAGCAGTATTTGCCCCTCAGCATGACACCTTACAGCAGTCAACTTAAGCACTTTTCAAGGCCATGAAATTGCAGACTCTGCACATGACAGCTCAGAGACAGACTCTTAATGTGACTCAGTGGGACATATTTAAGGACAGCATTAAACAAATGATCATACACTGCGATAAAGTGCATGAATAGAGGAGGTAACGCGACTCACCTGTAAGTAACTTTATATTAGTCACACAGATCATCATCATCATCCGTTATATAATGTCCTAAGTATGTAACCTCCTCTGTGCAGGGTCAGAAAGTTCTTGGATTTCATCAAAAATATCTTAATTTGTGTTGCAAAGATAAACGAAGGTCTTATGGGTTTGGAACAACATGAGGGTGAGTAATTAATGACAGAACTTTTATTTTTGGGTGAACTGTCCCTTTAAGCTATAGCCATTTGAGCTACAGTAGCTCTTCTGTAGCTCATCATCAGCTCTTGATGTTGCTGCCACCTACTGGTGAAACACAGTAGGTTAAAACATATTCTCATACAGGTTGATTTTAAATTTATTATGACTTTTTTTGCTCAGTTCACTGTGACATTAGGCTACACAAATTTTGCCGTCATGGAAAGTATAACAAATTCGCTTTAAAATATGTTTGCATAGATTGTTCTGTTTGTGAGCAGCATGTTTATAGATACAGCTGGTGCTGAGTAAAAGAGGAAGGTGTAATTAGTCAAATATGCAATCATACAGTCATGCATAGTGTTATCTTCACACAGCACAGCGGCTTCCAGTCTAAAAAAGTTTGTGTTGCAACAATCAGCTTTACACTTTACCAATACAAACATTTTATCCGCCTTCTCTGGTGAGTAGTTTAATATCAGTAGGAGCTAAATGATAGTTTTGATGTTTCAGATTATTTTATTCTGTTCGTTCGTCTCAAAGAAAATGTAATTTTTTTTTTCTTTTGAGGAATTTATACACAGCAAGATTCATATTTGTGTCATTTTCTGTTAGTCTGTCTTGTTTTGTCCTACAATCATTTACGCTCCTAGTTTGCTTCCTCTATAATTTATATTAAAAGTGATTCATAGAGCTTTAGATCAGCTATGGATTTACAGTTTACATGATGTCTAAAAGTTTGTATATTCAAAAACGTAAGAACAAAGGACATTGTAAAGTACAGAAAACATACTATGAAAAAAAAAACTGTCATGGGGGTGGTCCCCTTTTAATAACTAGTAATATGTACTTTTAAAGTACTAATAATGTACTAATATGTGCCATTTAGAGGTAAATAAGGTACAAAGATGTGTACCTTTCTACCCTGAGTGTACAGATGGTTTCAGATGATTAGTGATTATGAGAATAATATTTGTTTGCCTAAAATCATTCCAGAACAACAGTGCTGAATGTGTGTTTGTATGTTGTTCATGCTAATAACCTATAATGTAATTTTTGTGATGGGACTGTATATATGATCTCTGTTTAGGTTCGACCATCTTTTAAGTAAGATGAGCGTAGCTGAGAAAATCAGCATTTTTGTCTTTCTTTTACAAGGTTTGTGTACCTCTCCTTTACCTTTACCAACATTTGTTTCATTAAGAGACTTTAATAAGACATTTGTAACATGAAGTAAACAACTAAAATATTTATCATGAATGTGTGTTTCATAACATCAGTGTGTCTAAATGTTGTAGTTGCAGAGGTGTAAAGTATTTGAGTAATAGTGCTTAACTACTATATTTAGTGTTACTTTGAAAAACATTTGCATTTGAAAAATGTTTTACTCCATTACAATTTAATGTTAAAATTACATTTAGAAAGTACAGTATATATTATTTTCTCAATTTAAAAATAAAAACAATATTTTTCTTTGTGACTAACAAGCCAATCAGTGACACTCACAGAAATGTAATTTAATTGTAATAGTGTATTCCTTATGTTTGTGTCAGAAATTCTAAAATGAAAAAGTCTATTTAAAAATAAGAAAACGTATTATTACCTTATTATTAAGGTTTTGTTTTTGTTATAAATATTTTAATACATGCTGTACAATAAATCACTAAAGACCACATGCTGAAATGTAAAGAAAATTCAAATTAGCTATGTTGTATTTTAGCTTTAAGTATTCTGACTTTTTGCTATGTTGTTGTTTTGATGTGCAGTATTAAAGTACTACCCACATCTTTTTTTAATGCTTTAATATAACATTTTTCATTTCAATTGAAATGTAAATGATGTCTGTGTCAACTGTAAATTCTAGTCAATAAAGGGTGTGTGTTGCTTTATGTGTTTGTGTTGTGTGTGTTATAAGGTGTTTACTGTGGAGAATTCAGCATCAGTCTGCCAGAGAAGATTGAAGCTCTCAGTGGGTGCTGTGTGGTCATAAAGTGTACTTTTAAGACAAGTCAACGATATGACAAAGGCCTCACTGAGGGTGCTGCTACAGGATTGTGGCTCAAAGATGGATTTGATAAGAATAAACATCAAGTGTTTAATTCCAGAGATCCCAAACCTGTTTACTTTAAAGGGGGAAATGACTGGAAAACTACATGATAAGAACTGCACCACAGTTTTTTATAATGTTAGTTCAAGTCACAGTGGTAAATATTACTTCAGGATTATGATTACTGAAGATCTGAAATACACATACCAAACAGATTTCTCCATAAATGTCATTGGTGAGTGATTTGAGCCTTTTATTTAAAAACAAATGTGTTAAATGAGTGCTCCAAAAGTTGCCATCATTGTCATTTACTTTCTCTATTATAGAGTCTCCCCACAAACCCACAGTGCGGCTGTATGTGGAACAGAAGGAGGTGCAGGATCAGGAGGAGGTGTTGGAGGGGAGCTCTGTGAGTCTGCGCTGCTCTGCTGAGACTCTCTGCTCCTCTCCTCCACCAACTCTCACATGGAGCTCCACTCCCAGAATCCCCCTCAGTGAGAGCAGCAGACTACAGGAGCTCATCTCTGATCTGAACTGAACTGAACAGCTGTACCAGAGCTGATGTAATGGTGTGTTTCTGTGAGGTTAATGCGAATCCCTCTCCTGAACTGGAGTGGCATCTGTCTGGACGTCCTGTCACTAACTCTTCAAACACGTTGATCAGTGAAGAGCGATTGAGCAGCACAGGCTTGAGGAGCTTCATCACTCTACATCAGTCTCTCACACACACATCCACTCTGCAGTGTGTCAGCAACAACACTCATGGAACTGCAAGTCAACTGTTTCAACTGCCTTCATCTGTTACATGTGAGTTTCAGCTGTGTTTCATTAAAAATAATTTAATGTCAGTATGTAAATAAAAATCGTGTTTATCAGGCATTCATTGGCTGAGTGACAGTCATTGACTTCAACGGAAATGCTAGTGCTAATTTCTCTACCCTTGTCATTATTTTTAAAGATTATGATAGGACTTGCTTGTGAGAAGCGTGATGTTTATGTTACAGCCACAGCTGAGTAAAAGAGGAAGGTGTAATTAGACAAATTTCACTTATGCATTGTGTTATCTTCACACAGCACAGCACCTTCCAGTCTAAAGAAGTTTGTTGTAACAGCTTTACTTTTTACCAATATTCAGAGGATTCCTCAAGCGTTATCAACCTTCTCTGGTAAGTAGTTTAATATCAGTAGGACCTAAATGACAGTTTTAATATTTTCAGGTACAGGATCAGGAGGAGGTGTTGGAGGTGTTGGAGGGGAGCTCTGTGAGTCTGCGCTGCTCTGCTGAGACTCTCTGCTCCTCTCCTCCACCAACTCTCACATGGAGCTCCACTCCCAGAATCCCCCTCAGTGAGAGCAGCAGACTACAGGAGCTCATCTCTGATCTGAACCTCACTGCTACTCACCGTCAGCACAGAGTGACTTTCACCTGCACTATAACCTACCAGCTACAGGACAAGAACAAAACAGCACAGAACAACATCACATTACATTTTGTTGCATCATTTATTTTCTCCTCTATAAAACACCTGTAAATCTAAATACATTCTCTCTTTTTTTTTTCAGATACACCAAAAATCTCTCCATCCTCCAGCTGTACCAGAACTGATGTACCTGTGTGTTTCTGTGAGGTTGATGGGAATCCCTCTCCTAAACTGGAGTGGCATCTGTCTGGACGTCCTGTCACTAACTCTTCAAACACGTTGATCAATGAAGAGCGATTGAGCAGCACAGGCTTGAGGAGCTCCATCACTCTACATCAGTCTCTCACACACACATCCACTCTGCAGTGTGTCAGCAAAAACACTCATGGAACTGCAAGTCAACTGTTTCAACTGCCTTCATCTGTTGCATGTGAGTTTCAGCTATGTTTCATTCAAAAGAAGTTAATGTCAGCATTCTTCCATCTTAGAAACATTGCCAAGCTGCGAAACATGTTACCTGTTTCTGATGCAGAAAAGCTAGTTCACGCATTCATGACCTCTAGACTGGACTATTGTAATGCACTACTAGGTGGTTGTCCTGCATCTTCAATAAACAAGCTACAGATAGTCCAAAATGCAGCTGCTAGAGTCCTTACCAGGTCAAGAAAATATGATCATATTACCCCAATTTTAAAGTCTCTGCACTGGCTACCTATTAGGTTCCGCATCAGCTACAAAATAGCACTTCTTACCTATAAGGCACTTAACGGTTTAGCTCCTGCGTACCTAACTAGTCTTCTACCACGCTACAATCCATCACGCTCCCTAAGGTCACAAAACTCTGGACTGTTGGTAGTACCTAGGATAGCAAAGTCCACTAAAGGAGGTAGAGCTTTTTCACATTTGGCACCCAAACTCTGGAACAGCCTTCCTGATAACGTTCGGGGTTCGGACACACTCTCTCTGTTTAAATCTAGATTAAAGACTCATCTTTTTAGCCAAGCATTCAAATAATGCATCTCATAAACTTTTTCTGCAGCTATATCTGATCAAATGTTCATTATCAATCTTTTAGCTCTGGTTAACAAACCTTCCTTTTCTTAGTTTGAACAGCAGCTACGCTAATTATGTTCCTATTTGTTCTCTGTTTTTGCCATGGGATTGACATCCCATGGTAACTAGGAATTCACAAGCTCCAGTCTGGATCCAGAACACTTAAGAAAAGATGATGCCAACCCCACAGAGGACTTCAGATGATGCCAACCCTGAAAACATATAGCACTACCGTATTCTGCTACTAATTTATAGTGTTCTTTGTCTGTTTGATTACGTCATTAATTGATCTTTACCACACATCTCTACCATATGTACATCAAGCTACTACTACATATATTGTAAAAATGTCAATTTGGTGTAAAGCTGCTTTGCAACGATATGTATCGTGAAAAGCGCTATACAAATAAATGTGAATTGAATTGAATTGAATATGTAGTGTTAGTTCATTTTATAATGTTAGTTCAAGTCACAGTGGTAAATATTACTTCAGGATTATGATTACTGAAGATCTGAAATACACATACCAAACAGATTTCTCCATAAATGTCATTGGTGAGTGATTTGAGCCTTTTATTTAAAAACAAATGTGTTAAATGAGTGCTCCAAAAGTTGCCATCATTGTCATTTACTTTCTCTATTATAGAGTCTCCCCACAAACCCACAGTGCGGCTGTATGTGGAACAGAAGGAGGTGCAGGATCAGGAGGAGGTGTTGGAGGTGTTGGAGGGGAGCTCTGTGAGTCTGCGCTGCTCTGCTGAGACTCTCTGCTCCTCTTCTCCACCAACTCTCACATGGAGCTCCACTCCCAGAATCCCCCTCAGTGAGAGCAGCAGACTACAGGAGCTCATCTCTGATCTGATCTGAACTGAACAGCTGTACCAGAGCTGATGTAATGGTGTGTTTCTGTGAGGTTAATGCGAATCCCTCTCCTGAACTGGAGTGGCATCTGTCTGGACGTCCTGTCACTAACTCTTCAAACACGTTCATCAGTGAAGAGCGATTGAGCAGCACAGGCTTGAGGAGCTTCATCACTCTGCATCAGTCACTCACAAACAGTAGTGCTGTAGTTTATTCCAGCCTTCACACGAAATCAATACCTTTGAAAAACAAGAACATGCTTTAGTCTTATACACTGGTGCCAAAAAGCACTTGGATACTAAAATGTATGAATATTCTTGCATTAGATGTCAAACCAAGGCACTTTTGTTTTTTAATATAATAGCAAAGGGTTGTCTCTCTACTAATACACCTATTTTTCTTAACTTGTAATCCCCAGATGGTTGACTAAGATAAAGGTGAGTCCTTTATTTCGTTTTAGATATGTTAAGTCACTATGATGATGATGTTGGTTCTGGAGTTGAGTTGTCTTCAGTTGTTTGAGATTGATGTTCATGTTCATAACTTTAAAACACTACATCATTCAGCAACATTATATAATACTTAACACATTATATAATGTAATTTACTACCCACTTTATTTTTTATCAAGAGTAGGTGTGGCTTTTCAAACTTTTCTTTAGCCACTAGTTGTTTTAGGT